>NW_027509234.1:345000-392500 GCF_048541705.1 Temnothorax americanus
CACACACACACACACACACACACACACACACACACTACGTTAACGCGAGCGTTACTTCTGTAGTAACTTACGATATATCACTCGTTTACGCGAATTATCGTAAGTTACTACAAAATCCCGTTTACGCGAAGGAATTATCGTAAATTACTACAGTAGAAGTAACGCTCGCGTAAACGTAGTAACAGACTCACACACACCATGTGTTTATATGGGGCGTTCCACGCCAAATCGGACACCATTTGGGTTTTGCATCTTCGATTTTTTTGAAAATTTTTTATGTTATAGTATTGGTTGAAAGAAGCCTCCATGATTTTTTTCAAATTTTTTTGTCGAACCGTTTTCAAAATATCGATTTTTGAAAAATTACGTTATTTTTTTTAAACGCCCATAAATTTACGAAACATGGGCCAAATAGAACGTTTTTTTTTTCAAAAAAATTTTTTTTAATTTTTTTAACTGTATTTCTATAAGATTTTGAAATTTTTGACACAAATTTTTGATTTACAAAAAACACGTACTGATCGATTTTCTCCAAAATTTTTTGTAAAAAACTATCATCGATTTCACAACTTTTAAGCCTAAATTTATAATGAGATAATAACGGGATCTATTTTTTTTCGATTTTTTAAATTTCCATCTTTTATTTATCCGTGCTGAAAAATATCTGAAAAGAAAAAATAATTTACACAGGAACTACTATTAATAATTATCTAAGACATAGTGATTACTTACTAAATAGTTTACAAATTGATTTCAGAAAAAAATACAGTGAAATTAAAGCGTTTATTATTTATGCTTGATAAATTTTTTTTTATTAAGTAGCGTTTATTTTTTTACACGTTTAAATATTTTAAAAATTCGAGATTCAACAGATGATGAAAATTGTTTAAATCTCAAAGTGCCTTCTCCGTCTGGAATTACACAATGATATTTCTGTGTTCCTGTTATTGTCTTAGCTCTAATATATCGCTTGTCTAATGATTCTTTGCTCTGAATATAATCTTTGTTAGAGAAGAATTGCGCATAGATATTTGGCAAAAAATTTAATTTTATCGCCCAGTTATATATATAGTTCTTGAGGAGTTGAGATTTGTTCGTCATATGAAAGTTGAAGACTTGCTCGTGCCGCTATTCTCTTAACAGTTCCTTCTACTCCATCACAAGGACCTTTGCCATGAGCTGTTGCAAAATAATGCCATTCAGCCAAAGTCTTCTTCATGAAAATTAAGATTTACAAAATTTTTATAATTTTTAAATTGTTGAGGTGCTCCGTCGGAAAATTTGCCAAATATCTATGCGCAATTCTTCTCTAACAAAGATTATATTCAGTGCAAAGAATCATTAGACAAGCGATATATTAGAGCTAAAACAATAACAGGAACGCAGAAATATCATTGTGTAATTCCAGACGGAGAAGGCACTTTGAGATTTAAACAATTTTCATCATCTGTTGAATCTCGAATTTTTAAAATATTTAAACGTGTAAAAAAATAAACGCTACTTAATAAAAAAAAAATTTATCAAGCATAAATAATAAACGCTTTAATTTCACTGTATTTTTTCTGAAATCAATTTGTAAACTATTTAGTAAGTAATCACTATGTCTTAGATAATTATTAATAGTAGTTCCTGTGTAAATTATTTTTTCTTTTCAGATATTTTTCAGCACGGATAAATAAAAGATGGAAATTAAAAAATCGAAAAAAGAAATAGATCCCGTTATTATCTCATTATAAATTTAGGCTTAAAAGTTGTGAAATCAATCGATGAGTTTTTTTACAAAAAATTTGGAGAAAATCGATCAATACGTATTTTTTGTAAATCAAAAATTTTTGTCAAAAAGAACCCCGCACAAAAACCTATGGAAATGGGTTCTCGGCGAATTTGTCTGAAACTTTGGGAAAATGTTGTTCATGTCATCTTGATCAAAAGTTCTCATGGCAACAACTTTCTTTAAAACAGAATTTTTGCTCCAGGAGACCTCAAAGATGGATATTTTATCACGCGATCACAGATTATTTTACCCATTCAGCTTTTAGAATAACTAGACATCACAGACGCGCGCTTCGCGCGCGCTATTTAGCTTTAATATTACACACAACTGTCAAAATATGCTATGACAGCCGCTCACGAAGTTAGCGCAGCAACAGAATCAATCAGCATCGCGGAAAAGAGCCAACAAAGCAATTCGAGACTTTCGAGAAGACTTCGAGAGATGCGAGTATCGATTTAACATGCCTTTTTTTAGAAAGGATGATTGTGTGTGTGTATTGCATAACCCATGAAACCTGAGAACAAAATCGGTCCTTTTCAGGGCCATAATAATGTGCAAAATCCGATCGCGCAACCTTCTTGCGGTGCACATTGGATAACGCTAATCCCGACGGTTCATACTGTTATTACTGTTATTCATCAATACATTAGGTTATTAGGTTTTATGGGTTATGCAATACACACACAAACACACACAATCATTATTCTGAAAGCTGAATGGGTGAAATCATCTGTGATCGCGTGATAAAATATCCATCTTTGAGGTCTCTTGGAGCAAAAATTCTGCTTTAAAGAGAGTTGTTGCCTTGAGAACTTTTGATCAAGATGACATGAACAACATTTTCCCAAAGTTTCAGACAAATTCGCCGAGAACCTATTTCCATAGGTTTTTGTGCGGGGTCCTTTGAAAATCTTATAGAAACACAGTTTGAAAATATTTTTTGATATTTTTTATTAAGTGTGTTTAAAAAAAAAAATTTGAAAAAAACGTCCCATTTTTTTGGCCCATTTTTCGTAAAATTATGGGCGTTTAAAAAAAAAGTAACATAATTTTTCAAAAATCGATATTTTGAAAACGGTTCGACAAAAAATTTGAAAAAAATCATGGAGGTATTTTTCAACTAATACTATAACATAAAAAATTTTCAAAAAAATCGGAGATGCAAAACCCAAATGGTGTCCGATTTGGCGCGGTACGTCTTATATATATCTTCCATCGCGTAAATTCTACAAATGAACTTTGCTGGAAAAATACATGTGATATAAAAGGCACAAAAGAAATTTATGCAAAATTATTCTTAGTACAAAGTAATCGGAGCACGATCCTGGAGACATCCCGTGTCCGCGATATCGTCATCGTGGACGAGGCTCCGGGCCCAGAGAAAAAATAATCGTATTATACAAACGATAGACCCCCAATATTGTCGTACAAAATGTATGTGTATCTATCCCTATAGCTTCTTCTCCTCTCTATATTATAATGAAAGAAACGTATCCTACTGAGAAAGGCCCGTTTAGCGAAATAGTAAGCCGATGCCAGCTAGTCTCACGCAAAAAGCGAACGTCGAATTTATAACACAATGGCTGTGTTCGGGAAGCGCGCTATTAGCGCTATTGCATCATTCTATCTTTATCGCTTCATCAGGTGTAAAACAAGGATAAAATAAGCAAATAGCACTAATAGCGTCTTCCCGAACGCACCTAATAAATTAATATTTAGCATCTCTATCGAATTTCTATAAAAAAACGAGACAGGTCATTTTTTTGTTTTCTAAGAGAATTCAATCACTCTCTCTAACCGAATTTCACTAATATTTAAACGTCAGAAACGCACGTGGTCCGAGTTAGCACAGGTCCGACAGATTTCTTTCTATAGACGGCATAGTTGCCAAAATATATTTCATGAAAAGAAAATTAATCTACAAAAATCAAATAATATTATGAGCATTGCACAAAAAAATATACACGAAGAATGTATTTTGAGAATCAGAAAGATTAAAAAAATGCGACAAAGTTTTTTCCCTCCGGATGAAATTCCAACGTGCACTTCTAAGGTCAACGCGCATCCTTTGCTAAACGAATGAATTCATACACGTTTTGCAGCCAGATTTTTATTGACGTGATACAGACGGGTGTACATCTAAGCCTCAATAAAGCGCAAGTTTAATCGTAAATCAGTTATGCGAAAGATCTTAGATCTTATACTTGTCAATAAAGTTATAAAATCCGCAAATAATGCGAAAATTTGCGCAGTCCCTCGTGATCGAATATAAATGGATCGCGTCGCTTCGCTAATGATCGGATGAACATTTTCTAAAAAACGCAACAAAATATTTGCTCCACGAAATAAGCTCGCACAAATCGCATCTGACAAAACTGAAATTTAACAATTATATGTAAAATCATAAAGCTATAAATTAGTTTTTGTTTTTAACAAGAGTTGAGACACGTAGCGATAAAATTGAATGAATTTCCAACACGATAAAGATAAGTTTAATAATTTTCTTCTACGGTTTTCGTTTCTTTTTTAAAAAATAAAGATGTTAAAAAAATCAAAATAAAGTAATATGTAACAAAAGTTTCTCTTGGTGTAAATTTTTAAAAGGAGAAAGCAAGTTTGAAAGAATAATATGATGAATCAACATTCTCTGAATACATATAGAAACCATTCAATTTTTTCCCGACGCGTTGTGTAAAATATGACGGCTCCGTATAATCGTTAATTACCGCTAACAAACCGTCGTAAGCAAATTCCTCGAAACGTTCGCTACAAAAGAAAACGAAAACAATTTTGGGACAAGAACGGAAGCGTTCGTTTGATCGTCATCGTCTTCGTTTCTAAGCCGAAAAGATGTACGTACTCCACTAAGATAAATTATAATTATTCTTGATATCAGCATTCGCGGCACCCTAAAGTCCCAATGGATAAAAACTAAATACTTAGTAGCATCCGAGTTTGATTTAGTCGGGCAACGTGAACACAGTTACACGTTTGCCCGTCTCTGTGAAAAAAAAACGCGACGATCACCTTTTTTCTTTCTTTTCAAGTACTCTGTATACTTGTAAACTATAAATGTATAAAAACGATTAGAAGGTACTCGCCGCGATGGAAAGAAAGTAACACAATACAATTTCTTTATGATTCTCGAAATCAAATCTGTTTGGATTTCTAAGCACAAGGAAAAACATCTCTTTTGCTTATGTATTATTCGACAAAGCAATGATACTCTTCATGGAGTGCAGTAACGGCTGTCGCATACTAACAATGGAAACGAAGACGAGGGCGAAAACGGATACAAGATTGAAAAGCGCACTCGGAAGGGAAATGAAAGCACTGCGAGTTTCCTCTTCTCGACGGTCCTTCGACTTTATTCGCGAGGCAACGATACTTTACGCAAATATCCAGTATTCTGTATACAATCATAATTAGCTAATCATCCGTCGACGAAACATATCGCTCGCGTTAAAACAGCCGCTTCGGCGTAAACTGCACACGTTATGCATTGCAGTTATAGATAATTAACAAACTAAATAAAAATCTTAATTCTTAATATCATTATGTTATAATAATTAAGATTTTTATTCAGTTTGTTATCTATACTGTTCATCAGCTGCGTTACCCTCTACTCTGATGCTAAGAGACTGAGTGTAATAAATCAATACTATATAAATTTAATATTTATTGCATTTGTGTTATAGAAGTTATTGTTTTACCCCATCAAGAATGGATCGATAGATCCTTTGAAATAGTTTTACATCATTCATTTACATTACAAGAAAAAAATTATTTGAGGTGCAAGAGATGCAGTAAATTGCCAAGTCTAATAAGTACCCGCGTCGCATCAATATATACTATGTATACTAATTCACATTCTCAATTGTGCTACTGTTATTATTTGTCATCAGACAATTATAAACATACACATAATAATTAGATAGATATTATATATATATATACGCATGTGTGCATAAGAATATATGTAATTTATAAAAAGCGGGTGCTTATCAGCCTTGATACGTTACTGCCTTCTGCTACGCGGACGGCCAGAAAGCATTTTCAGGTTCAGGCCGTATTGCTAAAGAATCCAAGACGCGGCAACGCCGCGCGGCGTTGCCGCGTCTATAGCATATGCATAGACATATTATATCTAGACCGAGCATATGCTCAAATTTGAGGAGTGGGGGTATAGGCGACGTAGAAAGAGAGACACTCTGTTGTGTGGCTGTTCGTTCTCTCTCGTTTCGCGCATGCGTACGCAAAATAAGCGTGATGGGAGGGAGGCATTAAGAGGAGCGAGGTGGAACAAGGGACAAGGAACTGAAACGACTGAAACAGAACGGCTAGAAGTGCTGAAATTGGTTATGGCCGTATAAGTGCGTATAAGCGGAAACCGCGTTGTGCAAAGTGAAGTGCTGGAACGCGTACAACGTGCGTGAACGTGCGGAGTTTGGTACTTTTGGCAGGTTACGATCGACCGATCGCTCGTCCGTCGACCGACTCGCCGACCGGGACCGACACGGAGGCCGGATATCACGGTGCGCGAAATCGCGACAGGTGTCCCGAGCCCGTGGACCAGTGGCACGAGGGAGGAGACCCGACGACGACGAGGACGCGCGCGCGCGCGAGCGAGAGCAAGAGCAAGAGCGTGAGCGAGAGAAAACGACGACGACGACCGAGGCCGAGGGAGTGACACGCGACGTGGTGCGTGCCGTGCGTGGTGGCCGTGGTGGTGCGTCCGTCCGCCCGCTCGCCCATCCCTACATCCCGTACCCGCGGCACGGTGCGGCAGTTACGGCACAGGACCCACGGAACCCGCAGGACCCAGAGAACGCGCGACGCACGTACGGCGTCGGGGACGCGCGCGCGCACCCACACACACAGGCACGCGGGCACAAACGCAAACGCAGTTCGGAGGAGCTTGGCTGAAATTGCCAAAGTGTGGCTAAAATTGCAAAAAATGGTGAATTGCTATATATGTTGGAAAGAATTCGATTCTTCGTTTCCACGACGATTTCACAGGTAATGTGTAAATCTGGAAGTGGTTAGATGTTATCACATGTGTATTTTTTTATATAAAAATATTATACGTCTCGGAATTAACATCTCGACGATTGATCTAAAAAGTACTGTGTCCGACAAACCAAGTTGGCTCGCAGTTTTTCATATCGGATGTTCATATCGGAAAGATCAAACGATGTTAAATATTGTAAAGTCGGTTTAAAGTAATTATTTCTGTTAATAATCACTGGCGGAATAAATATATTATTCGGTATAAAAATATTCTTCAGCTTTAATTTAAAATAATGTATAGTATTATGTTTAGTTTTCCGAAAGATGCAGAAAGGCGAGAAAATGGTTTGCTAGCATTGGGTACACTATCAGTGCTTACAAAAATGCAAGAATTTGCAGTGATCATTTTGCACAGAAAGATTATTATTACTGTGGCACACCTGTACCATGTAAAAGATTATACAAAACTGCAATTCCATCTATTTTTATGCAAAGGTAACAATAGACTTTTCAATAAGATAAGATTACGATTTTTTTTTTAAATAAATTATACTTTTATTAAGGTTATATTATTTATTGTTATTATAGTAAAAGGTTATTACATAAAAATTGTACATATAGATATACATATATTTTATACATAAAGCATCAGATATAAAGAAATGTTTTTTGTTTCATATAGATCTCGTCAAAACAAAGAAAACTCAAGCAATATAACAAACACACAAGACAATCAAGATTCAATAATGGATATTAAACATGATACTACTAATGGTGACAATAATACTACAAACGGAGAAAACACAAGCAATATAACAAACACACAAGACAGTCAAGACTTAATAATGGGTATCGAACATGATACTAATAATGGTGACAATAATACTAGTAATGGAGCAATACTTTCAAAAAAAAATAGCAGTGGGAAAAGGTGAGACAAACACAAAAATAAACATTCTAATTTGTTCCAATTTGCAAATATTATAAATAAACTTTTGTTTCAGAAAACGATGTAATATTGACGAAGTTGAAAAGGTTTTCGTCAAAACTGGTAAACATAATATAGAATGTTTAAAAAAAACAGAGTTCACTAGTAATGCTTGGATAACATTTATAAAATATCTACGATATAATAGATATTTAAACAAAGTGTCTGTTGCACGAAAGTCAAAATTAGAAAAAAAATTAATATCGCTGCAATCTATGACACAAATGTTGAAAGCTAAAAATTTGGTAACAGAAGATGTTGCAAATGCCCTGAAGGTTAGTAATTAATAATGCTTTGAAACTGCAGATTTTTATGTATTTCGTAATTAACGAATAACTTAAAATACTTGTAAATTATATTTCAGTTAACAGTAATTGTTACGAATATAAAATTATAATTAAAGGTCAAGCTCGTGTGTGTCAAATAATAAATAGGTTGCCGGCCAATAACGAGCAATGTTAGACGTTAAAATTTCAAAATTTATTAATGTAACATTACAAATGGTACGTTTCGGCAACACTGTGCCTTCCTCAGCCAATTTTAACAATTAATTGAAATGCCACGAATCATGTACTCTTGACACATGATTCGTGGCATTTCAATTAATTGTTAAAATTGGCTGAGGAAGGCACAGTGTTGCCGAAACGTACCATTTGTAATGTTACATTAATAAATTTTGAAATTTTAACGTCTAACATTGCTCGTTATTGGCCGGCAACCTATTTATTATATAAAAATATAACATAAAAATGTGCAGTTCATATTGATATTTGTACAGAAGTCATTTAATAGATTGCCAACCAGCAAGTATTATACTTAAGTATTTGTTAATATAAGCACTGCTGAGATTAAAATTGTATTTAGGACGGCAGTGCTGAAATTAAAATTGTATTTAGGACAATAATAAGAGTAAATGTAGATATAATATAAAGAAAGTAGGTAAAGAATAGTATGTAATTATGTAAATGTAAAAATAATTATGTAAATCTTAAAAGTTAAAATAACAATTAAGAAAGTAAGAAAGTAAAGAAAAGTAAGTAATCATGTAAATGTAAAAGTAATTAGGTAAATGTAAGAAGTTAAAATAACAAGTTTCTTCTTATTTTATTTCGAAATTGTATATAAACGTATAGAGAACCCGAATACTTCGGTAAAGTATAAATGATGTAATTTATCACGTTACGGGTGGTAAATGAGATAATATCGTAATGTCTTATAGGATGTAGTGCCTGGTCCTGTAGAAGAATTACTAAGAAGACTTTTAAATGAGCGAAAGCCAAAAGTTTTTCCACACGCTTTGAGATGTTTTGCTTGTACGCTCCATTTTCACTCCCCTGCGGCATATTCATTCCTAAGAAAAACGTTTTTAAAATGTCTTCCACATCCAACTACTATTCGAACATGGATGCGAAATATTAGTAGCGACTCCGGTATATCTGACCAAGCATTAAAAACCGTACGCAATGTAGTTCGAAATGCTCGCGAAAAAAATAAGAAAATAGTGTTTAATTTAACTTTCGATGAAATGAGTATTAGAAAAAGTGTTGATTGGGATGGACAAAAATCACATGGTTTTGTTGACATCGGTGCCATTGCTAAAGATAAAGTGCCGCTTGCTAGTGAAATTTTTGTCTTTATGTTAGTTGCAATAAACCAGAATTTTAAACTTCCAATTGCGTATTACTTCACTGATAAATTAAATGGCCGTGAAAAAGCAAAGTTATTAAAGACTATTTTATGTGCACTTCATGAAAACGATCTAGATATTGTCAGTATTACGTTTGATGGAGTATCTTCCAATATATCTATGTGTGAAGAATTGGGCGCACGTTTGAAACAAACTGAAATTGAACAGATTGTACCATATTTTGTCCATCCCGCTGATGAGTCTAAACGTATATATGTTTTTTATGACGCGTGTCACATGATAAAACTTGTTAGAAATGCACTTGGTAAGGAAGACTTAAGTGATAACGAAAATCATATAATTAGTTGGAAATTTATACGGCAATTAGTTTCGTTACAAGACGCGGAAAAATTACACCTTGCGACTAAAGTTAGAAGTAGACATGTATACTTTTACAACGAAAAAATGAAAGTACATTTAGCAGCACAAGTTTTCAGTAATTCGGTAACTGCTGCACTTGGGTTTGGAGAATATGACTTAAAATTACCTCATTTTGCCGGAGCTTCAGCAACCGCGACATTTTGCAAGACATTTAACGACGTATTTGACATATTAAATTCTAAAAATTTAAATAATAAAACAGAAACCAAACGAGCAATAACGAAAGATAAAATACGTATTCTAAAAGATAACATTGAGAGGTTTGTTTTATATATTAAATCTTTAAAAATTAAAGACGTTCCTGTACTTCAAAGTGTACGAAAAACAGGCTTTATTGGGTTTGTTATTGATTTACAAAATAGTATTGCTTTAGCAGAACAGCTATTTAATGAAAATACAATAGAGTTTTTGTTAACATACAAATTATCCCAAGACCATATTGAAACTTTTTTTTCTTTGATTAGAAGAATGAACGGTTGGAACAATAATCCGAGTGCGAAACAATTCAAAGCATCTTATAGAAAAATATTACATTTAGCAAATGTGTCTGTTCCTTTAAGTGCAAACTGCATTCCACAAGACGACACTGTACTACTTAATGTATCTAATAATGAATCTGTAAGAAACGAGCAAGTAACTGCACATAGTATACAACAAAATGCAGATAATGATTCTGATCAAGATGCTGCAAATGCTATTTTTATGGATCATGATTATTTCAATCAAAACAATAATTGGTTCTTAACTGAATATGCTGAGGAAGTTATTACGTACATGTCTGGATTTGTTGCTAAAACTATTACACATAAAATTGATTGCTTATTTTGTAAACAATTGCTCATTGCAAGCGAGGCACAGAAAGAATCAAACACATTTACTGGTAAACTGTTACAGCGAAAAAATCGCGGTGGTTTGTATGTAGCATCACCTGATGTTATTATAATATGTAAAAACGCAGAAAAAACTTTCAGAAGTAATCAAGACAAATTATTTACAACTAAAAATATATTAAATGTTTTAATATGTCAATCTTTCCGCTCACTTCCTTCATATGTATTTAATACAGATAGACATATTTATGAACAGTCTCCATTGTTTGATCACCGAAGTCAAATAATAAAATTAATTTTGAAAACTTTTTTCAACGCGCGTCTTAAACATGACAGTACAACGCTTACAAATTCCACCCGAAGAATAAGAATGAAAAATAATAAATTAACATTTTTTCAAAATCAATAAAATTCGAATTATAATACTGAATAAAATACATATGTTAAAGTTTTCTCTGCTATTTTAAAAGTATATAAACAAAACTACTCTATACATTTTTAATACTACAACACTTAATGTTATATGTTTCTATAACATTAATTGTTAATATTTATTTTATGTTAATGTAACACATTAATACTATAACAGTTTATATGTAAACGATAAGTATATCCTAATAAACACTAAGCAACAGTTCCAATACATCTGTGATTTTATTTTGTATTCAATTATACCTTAATTATTTTATATATTTATTTATAATTATACCTTATTTATATTTATTTGGTATTCAATTAGACTTTATTTTATACATTGCAATTCCCTGAATGAGAATCCTCCGCCTTTCTGCATATCTTTTGGAAAACTATAAACATATAATACTTTACATTATTTTGATTTGAAGTTGAAGAATATTTATATATAATAAACAAATATATATGTGATAAAATCTAACCATACTCAGATTTATTATACATTACCTGTGAAATTGCAATGGAAACGAAGGATTCCATTCTTTGTAACATATGTGGCACTTCATAATTTTCGGCAATTTTAGCCACACTTTTGCTATAAAATATTAAAAATAATTATCACTTAAAATAGTAACGATTTTAAGATTATAATAGCTCATATATATATATATATATATATATATATGTATATATATATATATATATAACAACCAATACATACAACTTGTGTTTATTCCTAATGTTGATGGTATTTACTTTATGCCATAGCTGCAGAACCACAGAGTAATATGCTTTTTACGTCATCTGTTTATAGTATTTATTAACGTTTGATATATATAGTCACCATCTACCATAGAGAAAGAGAGTTTTCACGTTCCCCAGGCACTTTATTTCACTACTTTATTTTATTGGCGTCCTTTTATAAACTTGAATAAATACCGATAAACAAACTCGCCGTAAAAAGCATTATCTTTTTATATGTAAAACGTATAAACGTATTTACTCTGTGGTCCTACAGCAACTTCTAGCCGTTTCATGTTCCAAGTTTTAGTTTCTCGTTCCACCTCGCTCCTCTTTCTTAATACCTCCCTCCCATCACACTTATTTTGCGTACGCATGCGCGAAACGAGAGAGAACGAACAGCCACACAACAGAGTGTCTCTCTTTCTACGTGCGCCTATACCCCCACTCCTTAACGCTCGGTCTAGATATAATATGTCTATGAGCATATGTCTCTCTACCGTGCGTCCGTGTGAGCAATTCAGTGGTTCAGTGGTGTGTGTATGTACGTGTACGGACATATGTACACCACTTCATAGAATCTGAAATAAGTTGGTAACACTGAAACCGGAGTTTCGCGTTGTCACCACGCGAGGTCTCCAATATCAGTTCGGCTTTTGCTTTAGTTGACAGAGTTGACATTACCGACGTCGAGGAAGTTCGGCCTTAGCTTTAGCATCCCCTTAACCAATCAAAACATCACATTTTGATCCCGTCACAAGTAATGTAAAGGCCATTGCACGTAACAAAGTTTTAGGGTTGGTTTATAATAGCCGTAACCGTTGATTTAAGCCGTAATCTTTAAGAAATTGACCAATCACAGTCGATTATTTTTCCCACATTCGACTGTGATTGGTCAATTTTTAAAGATTACGGCTTAAATCAACGGTTACGGCTATTATAAATCAACCCTACATAATCGTAAGGCCGTAAGAAAATAGACCAATCACAGTCGATTATTCTCCTTGAGCTCGAAGAACAATCGAGTGTGATTGGTCTATTTTTTTACGGCCCTTATGACTAAAACTTCGTTACGTGCAATGGCTTTAATATAATAAGATGTGTTGATTGGTTAACTTGTGATGACGCGACGCATGACGCGCTCAGTGGAAACTCAGTCTTAGGCTGCGGTCACATGATGCGTCATGCGTGATGCGGGATAGGCGTCCGTCATAGCAACAACCAATCAGAGCTATCCCACATAACGCATCCCGCTTGATTTTCGTCCGCCCTGTGCACATGGTACGGAATTTAGCCAAAAATTCGGCTACAGAATTTAAAAATATTTTTTCAAGTTGTAAATTGTATTGACGAAGTTTTTAATAATGTAAAGACAAAGGTAAAATTAATATTGAAGAGTATTATACATTTTGCGAATCAATAAAATATCATCTAAAAAGAATTATTTTTTAATATATGTTTTTACATAAACGCGTCATAACCCCCTTTTCCCGTATCATGTGCACCAGGGCGAACGAAAATCTTGCGTAATGCGTCTTGATCTTGCATCTGTTTTTTCTATCCCGCATCACGCATGACGCATCATGTGACCGCAACCCGCAGCATGCTGCCTACAATGCGAGTCGTAAAGTCGTGAGTCGTAAGAATTGACCAATCACAGTCGATTATTCTCCTCAAATTCGATTGTGATTGGTCAATTCTTACGACTCACGACTTTACGACTCGCATTGTAGACCTAACATTAAGCGGGGAGCACAAACTACTGCACAACGCATAATGCGTAAGAAATTTGATTGGTCTATTTTCTTATGCACATATGTATGGACCAATCAATTTTCTTATGCTTACGCATTATGCGTTAGGTAAGGTGAAATTTCATGGGCAGTGAAAAGTAGCAGCAATCAGAAAAATCTGCTGAAATTTCACCTTTTGCAGAAGTGTGTGCTCCCCGCTTTACTCACCTATTTTTCATTGTGCGGGAGCCTTTAATACGAGTTGATTCATGATTGAGGTGTCATAAAAGTTGCAATCCATTACTTATAAATATTATTAAATATGACACTTATGTTACGAGCTTATGCATTTCATCAAAAGAGACTTTTCTTTAAGAATTTCGATAATTTGAAATGCTGTCTGACTTGTATCACACATAACGGCTACAATTTTGAGGTTAGAATAAATTGTGTTATTTAAACAGATTATTATTAAAATAAATTAAAATGATTGATATGATATTAATTTTATGATATTAATAGAAATTTAAATTTTGTAGAGATGTTCCGCAGGACGTAATGTAAAGTTTATTCACAATGTAAATTCCTTCTCTCAAGATTATAAAGCTGTAGAAATTTATTATGGACCTTTAACAAGACAAATTAAAGCTCTCAAGCTTTTTTCATTACTAACCTCCTGTAGTAGCTTAATGGTGCAGCCATTTCTTTACTCAAAAGCTGTGGAGAATGATAATATAGGAGTTGTTTTAGGAATATTTGCATGTATTGGATTTTTTGCTATAACTACCCCTCTATTAATACATGTAATTACGAAAAAATATGTAACGCACTTATACTACGACGCAAAGAAAGATGTATACATTGCAAATACTTATAATTTATTTGCTCGGACAAAAGAGGTATTTATAATTTTTATATAGTAAAAATTATCTCTCTCTCTCTCTATATATATATATATATATATATATATATATATATATATATATTCTAAATGATAATTATTTCAGATCGCGTTTACACCTAAGGATGTAATAGTACCTGAAGTAACTGGGATGTTTACAAATTGCGTTATAAAGAACATCCCTTTATTTTTAGAACAGAAGTTTTTCCATGATTCTAGTCATTATATTCGTATAATGGGATATGATAAGCCAGTAGATTTTAAATTAAATAATGGTCTTAATCGAACAGTCACAGTGGATGTCAACTATAAAGAGGATGAAAATAAAAAGTAATTACAAGACAACATCAGGGCATACCTTATTTATGCCTTAGATTTCTTAATACACATGAAAAATTTTATACGTGTATCCTTATAAAGCGCTATTAATTATATTTTACAAAATATTTACATCTTAACAACGTACACACGTGTATATATATATATATATATATATATATATATATATATATATATCTTGGTTGAGATCATTTCCGAGTTATTTTTTTGTTTGAGTATTTAAAATGGCAAGTGCACAGTAATAGAGCGTATCTAATCAAAACATTTTTTAATCTTACGAAAATTTAATTGAATCTGAATATTGTTTCTTTCAAATTTTATTGTTCACACTCTAAAATATGTTGACGAATACTAGCATATACTTCGTATAATACGATACAGTTCCGCTCTAATATGATAACGATAGCAAAAATCCTTGTAAAACGAAGCACTTACACAATGCAAACTCCAACACAGTTAAAGAATTGCAGTAATTCTCATATAACGTAATATTTGTATGTTTGATGCGATAAAAAGAAAATCCTGTTACACACGTACACTTTGTTGGATTTAATTTTTCAACATTTTTTAAAAATGAATCTTCTGCTATTGATTTAGTTCTTAGTGCCATATAAGAGTTTCACGCTACGTGACATTTTATTGGAACTTAATTACCACGTTATATATTATGAAGCCATATTTCTATATTTTGTTTGGGGTGTTCTAGAAACCGTTACTTCTTCATATAACTGTATAAATAAATAAATTTAAACTCAAAATTTGGATTATACTAGCTCAAGACATGGTAGAATTAGTTTTATATTAGATACCAATTTATTACGATTTGTAATCATAGTAAATATAATAAATTTAAATGGATCATATGTGTATCATATATGTACTTTCATTTCTTTTCGATGCTAATTCATATTTGAAGTAGGTTCTAATAAATAATGAACCAAAAATAAATCAATAATAATGAAACATCTTTGACATACGCACGTATGCACGCATACTCATATGCACAAACTAAAAAGACACAAAACTAATATTCAGAAAATTCTTTATTTAAAATTACATTTCACGAAAGATCAATGGGATACTTTTTCAGTCGTACTTTTAATTTTATATTGTTAAAGCTACAAAGAAATAAAAGTAGAGATTATTTTGAGGAGTTTGTTTGACAAAACAAACAAACAAATGCGAGGATAGGCACAAAAATAAGATGCACCTTCAGTTCAAAAGAAGTTTAACTTGTTACATCACGCGAACAGCTTTCCAATCGCAATTTATTGCAATATATTTCCTATTAGGTATAATACAAATAAAAAGGTAAACACAGAAAACGCAATGGTCTAAATGCAGAAGTAAGAAGGTGATAGAGAGAAAAGAATGAAAATATATAATAAAAGAGATTAATAATAAGAAGGTAGTAATGCAATTTGTAATAAAAGTAACAATTGTTATCTAGATGATTGCATTGCATTCGTTTCCTTTTTTATCTACTTGGATCAAATAATAACGTTTACTATGTAATAATTGTAATAATAAAAGAGTAAGATAAAGGAATATATAAGCAGGTTTGAATTTACACGTAAATTATACAGCTTATAATTTTACAATTAGCCTTGTGAGCTTATAGTTGTAACTTAGGGTCTCATTCTTTCAGAGAAGTAATTAATAGGTGGAGTTTATAATACAAATGGATAATAATTCAAAGCATACTTTCAACTTTCGCAACAAGTACCTGGAAATAAAGAAAAGCGAAGAAATTTTGTAAAATATGGATTGGTTTTCTCAATCGCAAAAGATTCAAATTCAATCGAGTTGTTATGAAAAGAGCTCGACATAAAAAGCTGTATAGTTGGGACAGAAAGGTTGTCCGGTTGAGTTTCAGAACGCATCCTATTTATATTTAATATCCAGCTACCATGTGTCAACAATTACCAATTCTTTTAATATTTCAATATATTTAACATCTTGTCTGCTCTTTTTTTATAATGAATCACTACGCAAGCTGTGTGTATTAGTGCTCATCACGGTGTATACGACCGTGGTGCTCATCCACTTCCAAATAGGATGCGTTCCGTAACTCAACCAAACAACTTTTCTGTCCCTAACGGTACCTAAAAAGTGTTTTATTTCTAAAGACCTTTAGAAAATTCTATAATAAAAAATAATATCACAGTAGACACTATACTAAAATTAATAAAAAAAATGCCAAAATTCTGTCAAATGTATGTACTAAATTAAAGAAAGAATTCCTTTGCAAAAATAAAGTTCATTCCACTTTACTTATTAACATTGTAAATATATGAAATTTATGTTGTTTTAATCATAAATTTTATTTAAATAGTGTATGTTTATTATTGATTTCAATAAAATAATTGTTCCGTAAGGAATCATGGTTTTACCTGTAGGATGCTTTAAACTTTTAATTTAAGCGATTAATTTTCGAGTATATATGTGCAAAAAACAAAATAATTTATTATTATAAACAATGGAGATATTATTTATATATGATTGTGTGTGTGTGTGTGTGTGCGTGCGTGCGTGCGTGCGTGCGTGTGTGTGTGTGTGTGTGTGTGTGTGTGTGTGTGGTGTGTGTGTGTATATATATATTAATATATATATATATATATATATATATATATATATATATATATATATACTAGCTGGTTACCCGGGCTTCGCCCCGGAGGACATATGTAGTAAAACACGCAAATAATCTCTCTCTCCCTCTCTCTCTCTCTCTTTTTCCCTCTCTTCCTCTCCCTCTATCCCTTTACTCCTCTCTCCCTCTCCCTCCCTCTCTCTCTCTCTCTCCCTCTCCCCCTCTTCCTTTCCCTCCGTTTTTATATACAATTTTTTGAGATTTGGTTATTTGGAACCGGTTTCCAAAAAGATTGGTAACAAAAAATAGTACACTTTATAGCACTTCCCGGGAAATTTTGTCCCTATTTCATGTATAATTCTTTGAGATTCAATCATCAATTATTTCCCGAAAAATTGAAAAAATTAAAAAAACTGGTTTCCAAAAAAATCGGTAACAAAAACTGTATACATCATGGCGTTCCCCGTAAAATTCTACCCCTACTTCATATATAATTCTTTGCGATACGGTCAATTAATTCCCAAAAAATTGGAAAAATTTCTGATACCGATTTCCAAAAAAATTGGTAACAAAAAATTATACACATCATGGCAATCCCCGAAAAATTCTACCCTCACTTCATATACAATTCTTCGAGATTCGGTCAATTATTTCCCGAAACATTGAAAGAATTAGAAAAACCGGTTTCCAAAAAATCGGTAACAAAAAATTATACACATTTAAAATTTGAAGAATTTGAAGGAAAAAAACAATTAAATTTTCTTTATAATGTGGACAATTCTTTAAAATTTGGTTAATTATTTCCCGAAAAATTGGAAAAATTTCGGATACCGATTCTTAAAAAAATTGGTAACACAAAACTATACAGTTTATAGCACTTCCCGGGAAATTCTACCCCTGTTTTATATACAATTCTTTAAGATTCAGTCAATTATTTCCCGAAAAATTGAAAAAATTTCGGATACCGGTTCCCAAGAAGATCGGTAACGAAAAACTATACACTCTATAGCACTCCTCGGAAAATTCTACCCCTGATTCATATACAATTCTTTAAAATTCAATCAATTATTTTTCGAAAAATTGGAGAAATTTCGGATACCGATTTCCAAAAAGATCGGTAATAAAAATAGGCCAGTCATATTAGACTAATTTAGGGGGGTAACCTTCCAATTACTCTTTTCAGGTTGCAACCACCATGAATCGCTTTGATTTAAGGTGCTGTAAGTGGGAGTAATTTTGCTTCGCAATGCGCATGCGCATTAAAAAGTTATTAACAATATTATCAACAAAAAACGCGATTTTTTTTATTTTTTCTCAAATATCTCGAAAACTAAGCAAGATAGGGTAACTAACTATACGTACCTTTTTTGTAGAGCGTAAAATTATCTACAATAATGATCTGAACAACATTTATTGTCAAGTCAGTCGTTTAGCTTGCACGCGCCGTCAAAGTCCGAGACTCAGATCTCGAAAACCCTCGATTTCATCGTTTTTTTGATATTGCGTCGGTGATTTTTTTCAGTCATTTAAAATGGAATTAAAAATTCCAAAAAAATCACACATCATCTGATCATAATTATTTTAGTGTAAAACAAGCGTTATCCGACCTATGCGCAATATTAGATAACTTTGCACGTCAATAAAAAAATCAGCGTTCGTCGTACGAAGAAAATACAAGGGTCCTTTTTTGTTGCAAATTTCGTCCACAACAAGATGCATACGATAAAATTTGTCTCAAATAAATTCTAAGGTCTGAAAACAGCGAAAAACTAAGAGTAGTCCAAAAAATCAAAATTTTTTGCTTACATAGCTACAAACTGAAGAAAAAGGGTCTAAAAAATCGGTTACACCCTGAAAAGTATTCTTTGTAGTTCTCAGATGATGTGTGATTTTTGGGGAATTTTTAATTCTATTTTAAATGACTGAAAAAAATCACCGACGCAATATTTAAAAAACGATGAAATCGAGGGTTTTCGAGATCCGAGTCTCGGACTTTGACGGCGCGTGCAAGCTAAACGACTGACTTGACGATAAATGTTGTTCAGATCATTATTGTAGATAATTTTACGCTCTACAAAAAAGGTACGTATAGTTAGTTACCCTATCTTGCTTAGTTTTCGAGATATTTGAGAAAAAATAAAAAAAATCGCGTTTTTTGTCAATAATATTGTCAATAACTTTTTAATGCGCATGCGCATTGCGAAGCAAAATCAATCCCACTTACAGCACTTTAAATCAAAGCGATTCATGGTGGTTGCAACCTGAAAAGAGTAATTGGAAGGTTCGATGTCTAATATGACTGGCCTAAAAACGATACACTCTATAATACTCCCTGGAAAATTCTACCCCTACTTCATATACAATACTTTCAAAACCAGTCGAATAGTTTAAGAGTGCATAAAGGACATACATACATACATACATACATACATTCATTTATATATATATATATATATAGATTTTTTTAATTTTTTTACCCTTATTTTCCTTCCTCAATATCCATTTTCTTTAGATTACTTTCCATTTCCATATATTTCTTTTGACATTTACTAACAACTGACATATACTGAGTGAAATTATCAACTTATCTATATAGAATGTGAGAAGCCGATTAACTTGAAACTTGGTGACATTTATGAGTATATGTTCGGCTCGAACTTCTGAACTCGAATTTCTGAGCCGAACATATACTCATAAATGTCACCAAGTTTCAATGGTCAAGTTTCATTTGTCTGTGTTATGTTATGAAGTTGCTGCTTTCACATATTATATGTCAAAACTGATAAATCAGTCACTTCAATCGTGACTGTCGCGAGCAATTAATTATTTAGTGAAAACTTATTTAGTGCCACCTTTGACGTTATTAAATTTCACAATCAACACTACTTTCGGATACCGATTTCCAAAAAGATTGGTAACAAAAAATTATACATTCTATAACACTCCCCGAAAAATTCTACCCCTACTTCATATACAATACTTTCAAAACCAATTTCCAAAAAGATACCAATTCCCAAAAAGATCGGTAACGAAAAACTATACAGCACTCCCCGGGAAATTCTACCCCTACTTCATATATAATTTTTTGCGATTCGGTCAATTAATTCCCGAAAAATTTGAAAAATTTCTGATACCGGCTTCCAAAAAAATCGGTAACGAAAAATTATACACTTTTATAACATTCCCCGGAAATTTCTACCCCCGTTTCATATACAATTCTTTGAGATTCGGTCAATTATTTTCCGAAAATTAAAAAAAAGTAGAAAAACCGGTTTCCAGAAAATCGGTAACAAAAAACTATACACATTATGACACTCCCCGGGAAATTCTACTCCTGTTTCATATACATATATTTCTTTGAAATTCGGTCAATTATTTCCCGAAAAAATGAAAAAATGTCAAATACCGGTTCCCAAAAAGATCGGTAACGAAAAATTATACACTTTATAGCACTCCCCGGAAAATTCTACCCGTTTGATCTACAATTCTTTGAAATTTGGTGAATTATTTCACGAAAAATTAGAAAAATTAGAAAAACCGGTTTCAAAAAAATCGGTAACAAAAAACTATACACATAGTGGCACTCCCCGGAAATTTCCCCGGAATTGTTACCAAAAGTATATGAAATAGGGGTAGAATTTTCCGGGGAGTGCCACTATGTGTATAGTTTTTTGTTACCGGTTTTTTTGAAACCGGTTTTTCTAATTCTTCTAATTTTTCGGGAAATAATTCACCGAATTTCAAAGAATTGTAGATCAAACAGGAGTAGAATTTTCCGGGGAGTACTATAAAGTGTATAATTTTTCGTTACTGATCTTTTTTGAAGCCGGTACGGAAATTTTTGTCAATTTTTCAGGAATTAATTGACCGAATCTGAAATAATTGTATATGAAGTATTGGTAGAATTTTACGGCGAGCGCCATAATGTGTACAGTTTTTGTTACCGATTTTTTGGGGAATCGGTATCTTTTTGGAAATTGGTTACAAAATTTTCCAAAGCGGGAGAGAAAGAGAGAGAGAGAGAGAGAGAGAGAGAGATAGTTTAATATGCCCGAGCAACTGCTAAAGGGCAAAAAGTAAAATACAAAAATCGAAATACAGAACAATAATAATAACAATAATAATAATAATGCCAAGCATACACAGGCTCACTCTCAGCCTACATGCAACGCAAACATTCAACAAGAACTTATAACTAGCGCAACTTAAAAACTAATTTAAGACTAAATGTAACGAAGACAAAAATAGAGGGAACATGGCATGGGTTACCCGTAAGCGAAGTGGTCACTCGAATTCAGATGAAAATAAGAATAGACGCAGAAGACCTTTGAATGATGCTAAGGAAGATGCTGATGTAATACTGCTAGGAAGTGAGTGCCAAAAATATATGGCGGAAAGCTGGAATGAATTTCTGTACGTGACAGTTCTATGAGCAGGAATATGGAAAGATGAAGTGAAGGAAGCAGCCAAGCGATCGGACCTTCTAAGAGAAGGATCAGGAGAGGTAAACAGTTCACGTAAATATGTAGGAGAAGACAAATGCAAAATACGATACATCTGGCATCCCAGAAAATATAAGCGTCTATTCCTAACAGAAAGCCAACCTAACTGACGCCTGTAAGGCGTAATATGTTCGTCACGTTTTAAATTAAAAATAAAACGAACACAGCAGTTAGTTAGTCGCTGCAATTTAGTATCCAACCCATCGCTCAGGCCATGATACACTAGGCAACAGTAGTCTATGTGGGGCATAATCAGAGTAGAGACAAGTTTGATTCTAAGATTGGTGGAAAGAGAACCCTTGTTAAACTTGAGATTATGCAACACATGATGGACCCTTTGTGAAATCAATGAGATATGTCACGCCCAAGAGAGATCGGAAGTAAACATAACCCCAAGATTTCTCACCTCATGCACAAATGGAAGAGGCGTATTGTTAACAAGAATAGGTGGTAAATTACTAAGATTAATTGCATTGACATACGCTTGACTTCCAAATATAATGACTTTGGATTTAGCCGGGTTGAGTTTAAGTCCATTCTTATTAGCATAGTTAAAAAGAGCTTGGGCATCCTTAGAAATTAATTCTAGAGCACTGAGAATATCAGCAGGTGAGCAAAGGCGATAGATTTGTATATCATCTGCAAAAATCATATGAAATGCATAACGCAAAACTTTGTATATGTCGTTGATGAACAAAAAGAGAGAGAGAGAGAGAGAGAGAGAGAGAGGGGGGGGAGAGAGACTATTTGCGTGTCTTAATACACATGTTCTCCGGGGCGAAGCTCGGCGGGGCATGCTAGTATATATATATATATTAATAATAATCTGATTGTAGTTTATCTTCTCCTCTTCTCTCTATCTTTCAATTTAAAGCAAAGTTGAGTTGACTTATTACTAAGTGAAAAATTCTTTATATACCAGTTTCTTAGTAATTTTTCAAATATTGAAATAAATTAGATAGCAAAATCATGTTTTTTAGTATGAAAATCTCGTCCAATTTATTCCAACATTATTTCTAACATACCAGGAAACTGATACGATTATACCACTGTAGTGCTAGATACTGCTAGTTAAATAGTTGTGCTTTAGTTGAATTATGCTTATAGAAATATTGTCGACATCAACATAATTACCTTTTATTTTACAATACTGAAGTAACATTTACTGTCATTTCCACCCTTCAAAGCATATAGCAAAGTCGCTTTGCTAAGAACTTAGCCATTAAATTTGAATTTATTAGTATTTCGATGAAATATTGACACCTAATTCAATAAAAAATTCAAGGCACACATGGATATATATTTTTGTATTTTATTCTTACAAGTGAATCGATTTACTTGAATTTTTATCTCAACTATATAAAATGAAAAAAAGTATTTTCTCTCCTAAACGTCCTTCCATAGTGTAATCTAATCTCACTTATACAAAAGTTAAATAACTGCAAATACAAGACTATCGCTGTCTAATAAAACTTTCAATCCTATTTCATTCCTATTTCAAATTTAGATGCTTCAGACGCCCTTTTTCAGTTTACAGTCGAAATCTTGAGGTAACGATAGTTTCATAATCTAATAGTCCATACTTTTATTTTTGGATTTTTTAAATTGCAAAATATTGAAATACAATGTATGTTTGTAAAATTTCTTTGCAGTTTGTTGCGTCGCTGTGATATTCGCTTACGATATGAATTTGCAATGACATAATAATAGCGCATATATTGATAGAGATCACAGATTAAAGCCATCGTCCTCGTTATCTCGAAGACATGAGAAAAACTGTGTGTACCAAAAAAGAAATATACGGATATTGTACACTAAGCTGGTAACAAATCAAAATCGTCTGAAACATGCACCATTGGAACATGAACGTCTTCTATCTGAGGTGTCGTTTTGGATTCACAAAGTCCTAATTCTTTCAGTTTCCATTCCCAATGCATTCGTTGAACAGCGTGTAAAGACTCTGCCTCATTATGGTGTCTCAACAGCATACCTTCCTGAAATTAACCACTAGATATAATAAAAATTATAATAGATAGAAATAAAAAACAGTGCAAAAGTGCAGTGCAAAAGTACATGCAATAGAAGTAATATTTTATATATGTATAATTATATCTTTACCTTTATCTTTTCCCATTTATCGTCCACATCTTGAAGCCAACTTAAGAACAATCTACCGTTATATCTACTCCTTGCATTTCTGTCTTTTTCTTCTTGTTCCGGGGTAATGACGTTATATACCTCTTCGTCCTTGAGAATCGTACAAACGGAAAAGGGAAGAGATTGATTAGCGAGTGCTCTGGCCGCTCTACCATGGACTCTAAGAATCTCCTGTTCCACCGACAGAACCAATTTCTCTTTTTCAACCACATGTTGCATCCTGAGACGATATCGTTCTTTTTCTTGTTCAATATATAAATCCTTTATAGCTCCGTGCAAACCAACAGGTGGATTAACATTCGGTTCTTTTGCATTGCCAGCTAACACATATGTACAGCGATTCATCAAGTAATCCTTAAAACCTTGAGGAGGTTTTGGTTGAACTGGGAATAAGCTCTTTCGTCTTCTCTCGATCTGTAAAGGATATTAAAAATTTATGTTGCATTTTTTATTTTCCTTTTCTTTATTTGCACTCATATTCTAATTGATTTCATAATCCATTTTGATGTACAAGTGTAAAATAAAATCCCAACAGTCAATTTAATAAAAATGTGAGTAAAAGATAGAAAATATTTTCATTCCAAGTATGCAAGTCAAGTGTGAATTTGAAGCAGCGTCATTTTTCTTGAACTAGAGACCACGTCTTAATACTGAAACTCTCTACACATCAATATACATATATATATATATATATATATATATATATATATATATATCAACATACATCTATATATATATATATATATATATATATATATATATATATATGTATTGATCAGCATAAATGCTTTCAGTACTATGTGGCCATTAAAAACTCTAATATACAGGTCTTTCTTTGAAAAACTGTGGCTGGATCATTCTTGATCTGTACTTTGTTCTCTTGGATAATCAAAAAGTTAGCATATAAAGCAGCAGTAAAAAGCAGCAGTTCTAGTTTTAGGTTTTTTTTTACACAATATAAAGAAAATGTACAAGTAATTTTCAAAAACTAACAAATATTCATTGGGTCTTAAGCAATCCAGCCATCGCCAGCCAAGGGTTAAAAAAATTCCATGCAGTATTGAAAAGTCAAGAGATACTTTGCCTGCTTTCTAATGTTGAGAAATAGCTGATAACAATTGGTAATTGGTTGATCGTGTGGATGAATTTCTGGTCCCGTACTAGTAGCCTCAGCTGTTTCATTAGCGGCAGCCGTAGCTGCGGCCTGTTGTGCTTCTTTACTGGGTTTCATTTTTCTCTTTCTAGGATGAAGCTCGACAGGCGGTGCCGGTGTACCAACGTTAGACATCGCCGAGGAACTGGTCGCCGAGATATTCTCCAAATTTTCTATACTACTATCTTTTTGATTTTTCGCAGCAGCGTCTGTATTTTTGTCCGATTTCTCCATGGCTGTGTTACATTTCGAGACAGCTCCTGTACTTGCGGATTCCGACGAAGTGGTCTTACTTACGTCGGACCCCACTGTTTCTGGCGTAGGCGAGTGATGCCTTTGTTGCGGCGAGGAATTATTCGAACGATCTGTAGTAGTATTAGTAGCTGGTAGTGGTGACGAGGTGGAATAGTTTCCGTTACCTGACAAAGGGACAGCTTCTTTTGGCGCCGCGGAACCGTTACTACCGTTACCAGTCCTATAATAATATAAATTGTAAGAATATGTAATACCATTTATGATAATAGACTGTTTACAATCATGACTTTGCCGTTATGTTATTTTAATATATATTCGTATTTCAAGTTAATGTATGATTTTGCTCTTAACACACACACACACTTAATAAAAACTAATAAATAAATAAACGAGAAGCCGCTCAAATGTTCTCATCAAAACAAAAATATGAAAAATGATTGCGTTGAGCTTCATTGAATACAATCAGCTTATTCTTCTTAATTTATCTAGATCGTAGATATTCTCTATTCTACATCCTCTTATTCAGTTCCAACTTTTAGAAATTATGCACAATAAATAAGAGTAAAGAATAATTAAACATGAGGAATTAAGTATAAGGAATTAATTTCAGCATATAGGAAGCTATGCTTCAATCCATAATAAACTCATTCTTTTCTTATCAATTAATTCTGCTTTCCTAATTCCTTATGTTTAACTTATAATTTCTTATTCTTATTTCATTCGTTCTTTATTCTAATGGCATACATACATACGTACACAGAATAAAATTAATTGCACTATTGAAAAGCAAAATTTCCTAATTAGGATACGAGTGATATTTTCTGTCTTTCACATTCGGTTTCTCATTCTACTTATCACTCATATAGATATGGCAAACAAAAAAATAATAGACGAATAAAAGCTTGAGAAATATAAGAAATGAAGCAGTTCTATTATATCAAAATCAAATGCACTCTTTATACTTCTAATAAATGTGCTTATTTGTTTTCAGTAAAATAAATTACATCACATAAAATAAAATTATAATAGATAGAAGAAAACTAAAAATTAGAGAGCAAAGCTAAATATGTTTCTTACATTTCTATTACAAAATTGTTTGTGTTTCTAATTTGCAAGCATTCTCAATTATAATTGTTTGATTAAAAAATGAAGATACATGTCTTGTAAAGTAGTCTTTTGAAAATATATCCCGAAAATATAAAAAATTAAAGTTAACTATTTTCCTGGCAGCTATTTTCCTAAAACAATGTTTTGAAAATCGGTACCAGAAATATCTCGGAGAATAGTGAACTGATTTGCATGAAATGTTTTACAACTGCACTCTCAATACAATAATCTAGTACTTGTCATAGGATTTTTTCCATTTATATAGCTTAGGTTTTTATAAATAAAAAAATTGCTATGTCCCCGTGTATAATAGTATAACTTCAATAATTAATTACTCGACACCTATGCGGACAATTGTCTTCAACTTTAGCGATATATTCCCATAGACAAATATCCTCCATAAATGTGAACTAATTATTCTTATCATTTTAATTTGAGCAACCACTCTCCTTAAAAACATAACAATCAATTTTCTTCAAATTTTATCTCATTAACGTGTGTAAGAGCATTTATAAAAAAATACGTGTCTTACGTTTCTTATTTTGGTCTATATTACAATATATCCAAAGCTTATCAAAATCAGAAAAGAAGACTCTTTCTCGTAAGTTGAGAACATTGAGAATAGATAGAATTAAAATATATAGTTAATCTTTTAATGTAAATTTTTGTAAAAAATTGAAAAAGTTATAAATTCAATATAAAAAAGTTATAAATTTTGCGAGAAATTCATATAAAAACACAATAAAATTTTGCAAAGTTGTTTTCAGATATTAGTAAAATTTATAGGTATACATATTTCACATTATTAATCGTTAAAATCACTAAAAAAGTAACTTATTCATATTACAAACTAGCTGTGTGGTTACCCGGGCTTCGCCCCGGAGGACATATGTAGTAAAACACGCAAATAGTCTCTCTCTCTCTCTCTCTCTCTCTCTCTCTCTCTCTCTCCCTCCCCCCCTCTCTCTCTCTCTCCCTCTATCCCTTTACTCCTCTCTCCCTCTCCCTCTCTCTCTCTCTCTCTCTCTCTCTCTCTCTCTCTCTCTCTCTCCCTCTTTCTTTCCCTCCCTGTTTTTATATACAATTCTTTGAGATTTGGTCATTTGGAACCGGTTTCCAAAAAGATTGGTAACAAAAAATAGTACACTTTATAGCACTCCCCGGGAAATTTTGTCCGTACTTCATGTATAATTCTTTGAGATTTAATCATCAATTATTTCCCGAAAAATTGAAAAAATTAAAAAAACCGGTTTCCAAAAAGATCGGTAACAAAAACTGTACACATCATGGCGCTCCCCGTAAAATTCTACCCTTACTTCATATCAATTATACAATTCTTCAAGATTCGGTCAATTATTTCCCGAAACATTGAAAGAATTAGAAAAACCGGTTTCCAAAAAATCGGTAACAAAAAATTATACACATATTTAAAATTTTAAGGATTCGAAGGAGAAAAACAATTAAATTTCCTTTATAATGTAAACAATTTTTTAAAATTCGGTCAATTATTTCCCGAAAAATTGGAAAAATTTCGGATACCGGTTCTCAAAAAGATCGGTAACAAAAAACTATACAGTTTATAGCACTCCCCGGGAAATTCTACCCCTGTTTTATATACAATTCTTTAAGATTCAGTCAATTATTTCCCGAAAAATTGAAAAAATTTTGGATACCGGTTCCCAAGAAGATCGGTAACGAAAAACTATACACTCTATAGCACTCCCCGGAAAATTCTACCCCTAATTCATATACAATTCTTTAAAATTCGGTCAATTATTTTCCGAAAAATTGGAGAAATTTCGGATACCGGTTCCCAAAAAGATCGGTAACGTAAAACTATACACTCTATAACACTCCCCGGAAAATTCTACCCCTATTTTATGTACTTTTGGTAAAAATTCGGTCGAATAGTTCAAGAGTGTATAAAGGACATACATACATACATACATGCATTCATTTATATATATATAGATGTACAATGTAGCACAGTAAAAAAATTAACTAATATAAAATTTAATAAGCAAATTAAAAAAGTATTTTTGTAAATCATATATTTATAAATAAATAAAATTTATTTTAGAATCGAACAGAACAGGCGGACCGAAATCTTTGATCTCAGGGGGATCAAATTTTTTTTCTAACCTGTGTGAACTTCTCAATACACGTTGATGATGTGTCGATCTTTCTTCTCCGTGTAAAGTCCCACTAAAGTCTTTCTTATCTTCTCCTTTTGTACTGATACTACCTTCCGTAGGACTAGTTGTACCGCTAGTCGATTGGCTTTGATCTTTCTCGGTCGAATCGTTGCTATTTGAACTAGCAACTACGTAGGGCAACTGATGACTCCTATTTGCAATATTTTTACCATTCCTATTGCCTTGCTCCTGTTCTGATGCCGTACTCTGTGGAATAACTATCTTCAAGGGCGGTACTTTAGGAGCAGAATTCGAATCAGAACACTTCGATCGGTCCTCTTCGCCGTCAGATTCAGGTGGCGCCGGGGTACTGGTTTTCGTGTTTGATGAACTAGACGTATTCGAAGGTTTTGGACTACTAGCCATTGAAGAGGCATTGGGACTCTTTCTGTCCGCATTGCAGCTCGTATTTTGACTTCCTTTACCAGACGCCATTCCAGATATTTGCTTACCAGATTTAATGCACTACAAGCAATTAAATATTGTAAGATGCACATCATCATATAAAGTTTATATGATTATATAATTATATATATATATATATATATATATAATTAGATTTAATTTAATTATAATTACAATTTATAATTATATTTAATGGTAAAACTCCTGTTTAAAAAGTTATTAACAAAATAAATTTAATAAATGGTATACGTAATCTACTGGCACCACGTTCACAAGAAGGTATTTACATATGCAAACCGTACAATGATAAATCTTGAGTATTTATAAAAAAGATCTTGAGATCTTGAGATTATGATTGAGAGTAGGGGAACTGTGCCTATTATCTTGTGTCCGCGCTACATTATATTATGTTGTGATGCTTTAATCGGTTATGTTTCTTTATGTGGTATTCCTAATTCTGCCGTCTAGGAATATTTCTTATACTGCGTATTTTTCCTAACTGGGACCGTATTCTCGAGCCTGCCCTAATGATTTTCGTATGCGACTTTCTATTTGAAAAGCAGTGAATTTCGCATGCGAGTTTCATGAAAACGATTCAAGAATATATAGGGCCCCTGGTCTGTCTCTAGAATACCCTTAAGCTCCATTGTTCTCCTGTCCAATGAGTAACAGGATCTTTTTCCGGGAATCGGCCAAGCGGGATACTGATCACATCACCTCACTTTAAAGCCCATGAAACCCTATCGGCTTTCTTAATCATTAAAAGGAGATACCTTTATCAACCTTGGGTCCTATTTCGAGTTGTCTATTTCTAGCACGTATTGCGTGTCATAATTGTATTTTGAATAAAGATGTGTAAGGGTGCGATATTAAAAACACTTTTTTGCTATAACGTCAAATGCTACATTTTTTGTTTTTCTTTAGAAAAGATAGTTAAAGTAAACATTGAACACATTTATGCCATTGAGATCACATTACGACAATCCTAAATAATGCGGTTTAGTTATATTTTTACAAGATTTTTTAATCAAAATTTTAGTTTAAAAAAATAGGGTGCGATATTAGGCACAGTTCTCCTAACGTGAAAAAAAAAACGTGTGGGTAGGGGGAAAGGCGGAGCCTCCATCCCAGAAAAAATGACTTAATCCATACCTATTTATAAATTAAAATTAAGATTAAGTTTGGGTTAGGTCAAGTTTTTTCGGGGTGGAGGTACAAACCTTCTCCTCCGCCCACGTGTTCCAATGTTACTCTCAGTCAAATATACTTATAAATATTTTATAACAAGGTTTATCATTATACGCTTCACATGGAAAGACAATTAGCGTGCATATGATGCTGTAATAAAAATTAGTTACATACATCGAACAATTAATCATACTGCTAATTTTTTGGATCCAGAAACATTTGTATATCCTTTTCATTCATATCGTACACTATAGCATTCTTACATTTTTCGTTAATAACTTTTTAATGAACAACGAACGACGGCTAAAACTTTTTGAAGGTTACTTAGAGAGCGCGACCTCCGTAATATATGTGAAGAACTAGAACATTGGAGGTACCTTCCCTACTAAACAGAGGAGTTTTACTACATTTAATTATATTTATAATAATTTAATGTATTGTATTAAATTATAATTATAATTTAATAAAATAATTGGCGGACAAGTAATATAAATTTTTACCTTTTCTCCACTACTGGCAACGTTCCTACCAACACTCTGCCTTCCCGTTGAGTTATTTTTCGTACTCTCCTTCGCACCCTCGGAATCCTTACGTTTTTTTCGTCGATTTTCTTCGTCCTGCTCTTCTACAGTGTCGCCCTCGAAGATACGTTTCGATGATGGCGAAGACGTTAATACGGATAACGCGTCGTCGGAAGAAGGTAATGGTGCCATCGTTGCTTCAGTGACAGATATCGACGAGCTACCGATGGTAGACGCATTGCCTCCACTGCTTTGGCTACCCTGACCATTCGAGGGTTTACTGCTTTCCTTATCTTTGTCCGGATTCGGAGACGAGCTCGCACCTCTCACCGGCATCGGCTCTTTCGAGCTTTTAAACTCGTATACGTCACCACTGTCAACTGACGACGACGCATTGCCGGTGCCCGAAGAGGTATTAGAGTTTGTCGACGACACGTTAATCGGCACCTTCGATGAGGCCTCCATTGAGCTTTGACCCTGCATTCGATGTTTATTAATAAAATTTTCAACGAAACTAAATATAATGATATGTTAAACCTTGTAGGATGCTGCATAGCGTCCCATATATAGTAATATCTTTTTGCAGTTTTTCCATATTTTTACGCATTTCATATAATTGATTTAGAATATTTAAGTATAATATTTTTCAAATAGTCTCTCTCTCTCTCTCTCTCTCTCTCTCTCTCTCTCTCTCTCTCTCTCTCTCTCCCCCCTCTCTCTCCCTCTCCCTCTCTCTCTCCTCTCTCACTCTCTCTCCCTTTCCTTCTCTCCCTTTCTGTCTCTCTCCCTCTCCCCCTCTTTCTTTCCCTCCCTGTTTTTATATACAATTCTTTGAGATTTGGTCATTTGGAACCGGTTTCCAAAAAGATTGGTAACAAAAAATAGTACACTTTATAGCACTCCCCGGGAAATTTTGTCCGTACTTCATGTATAATTCTTTGAGATTTAATCATCAAGTATTTCCCGAAAAATTGAAAAAATTAAAAAAACCGGTTCCCAAAAAGATCGGTAACAAAAAACTATATAATTTATAGCACTCTCCGGAAAATTCTGCCCCTGTTTTAAATACAATTCTTTAAAATTCAATCAATTAATTCCCAAAAAATTGAAAAAATTTCGGTACCGGTTTCCAAAAAAATCGGTAACGAAAAATTATACACTTCATAGTACTCCTCGGAAAATTCTACCCCTGTTTGATCTATAATTTGTTGAGATTTGATCAATTATTTTTCGAAAAATTAGAAAAATTAGAAAAACCGGTTTCCAGAAAATCGGTAACAAAAAACTATACACATAGTGGCACTCCCCGGAAAATTCTACCCCTATTTCATATACTTTTGGTAAAAATTCGGTTCAGGGGTTTGGGCTGGGCGTTGATGAGTGAGTGAGTGAGCGAGTGAGCGAGTGAGCGAGTGAGTGAGTCAGTCAGTCAGTCAGTCAGTCAGTCAGTCAGTCAGTCAGTCAGGGCATCTTCCTTTATATATATATAGATTTATTTTTCAGTTTTTAACTAATCCCTTCCCTATTCTATACACGCCATAGATCGTTCCAGAAGCTCTCTGAAAGGCTCCAAAAAAGTTCTTTTCTGACTTGGTTTTATATGCTTTATCATCACTACTTATAAATCTGACATCCGACCTCTAAAAGATTAATTTTTTGATACAGAAAACGTTAGTATTTCGTTTGTAGTAACAATCATTTCGTGTGTACCATCCATTAAAAATTACAAAAAAAGAAAATGATTAGCACTCGGCATTGAGACATCTCAATGTCTTCAAAAGACTTGTTTGCGCGATTATTGCATTCCTATTTCTGTTTCCTTTCTCTACCTATTTTATGTCTCTTAATATCTATTTGTTATTATTTTTGTTATTATTGTGCAATTTCAGTCAATTTATAAATATAAAAGTTTATTAATTTAAAGTATGTCTTTGCGATTTATTTTCTCGCTTCGACATACTTATTTATATGTGCAAATAAAGATTTAAAGTGAGATCAAAACATTCCCGATTTAATTTGATTCGTTTAATGACTTTTATGTAATTTGTTTAGTAAAATTACAAGATTGTTTCTATTATCTTGAGCTCTTATTAGTTATTCATTTTGATTGTTTTATTTAAAAATATAACAAGAATAAAAACTTAATTTTTGCTTTTTCTTTAAATTCGTTATTAGTCATAAAATTACAATCTGAGATAAAATCGAATCAACCTTTTTTTTATGCACTGTGATTGTGAGTTAATATCTACTCTAATTTTGAAAATGCCTTTTTATAAAATTTATGTTATTATACAAAAATACGAATTAACTTATACGTTAGTAAATATGCAGTTAATCTTTGAAAATAAGATAAGCCGCAAATAATTGCAACTCGTAACTGTAAAATATGTAATGATATGAGGATCTTTATTGCATCTTTAGTTAAACTTGAATAAATAGTGCAAGAAGGCATAAAGACATACATCAAGTGCAAAATAAGAAAAAAGATCTTTATTCTTTATATTTGTTTTAATAATTATCTATATTTTATAATAATTTAAAAATATCTAGAGAATTTTTATTCATTTAATTAATATGTGAGTTATAAAAATTTTAAATAGCGCTACACTTTTACAGTTAATATACTTATTTACATAAGCAGATCGTGTCGATATGTATGCTAATTATAGAATAAATACTAACAACTTGATTATGCAGTATTTGATTATTGCAAAATTTAATTAATTTTCTTCCAATTTATTTTTTTCACACTCATTGCCAGTAAAATTTCATTATTGTTAATATCTATACCTGTACGCTCACGTTGCCCTGGCGGGAATTTGAAGTACCACCTCCTTTTTTCTCATCCCTTGTACCTCGCACTTGGTTGAGTCGAAGTGTCACCCTCGGCGAGCTTCCAGACTGCCCAGTTCCCGATCTATCAACTGTAGAAAGAACAAAATGTTTGTTAATTGTGTAGAAAATGACGGAATGTTAACAAATGTTATTTCATGAAAGTATAGATCTTTATAATGTGATAAGAGAGATAAGTATAGGGGAGACCGGGACAAACTTGGCACTAGGTTTTTTGCCAATTTAAATCTATCGTAGAAACTTGCTTTTCCTACTGTAAATGCGTCTTTATGTGTCAGTATTATCAGTTATCAATGGAATTTGGTGACATTCTGAGTTATGGTGTAATTTTTAGCGCTACATAAGCGTTTTTGATGGTGAAAAGTTTTCTGATCTCTCAAAAATTTCTACTTTTTTATCGAGCTTTACTATCGCGATTCTACCGGTAAGTGATTTTGATGAGAAATTTGATGCTCTGTACGAATCCGATATAGTTTTTGCATATTTTCAAAATTTTTATGATTTTGGAGTGACAAAAGTGAAAAACGACGTTTGGGGCAAAGTCGACACCATGCCGTTTCATCAGCTCCCAATATCCAAACGATGCTTGTCATGCAGTCATATGGCTCAGCAAAATTAAGCGACGTACAGCAAAACTTTCTTAAGCAATTTTGTACCTGAAGGAACACTCTTTAAATGTGTACCATTGAATTTGCTTGAAAATTTTAATTAATTGTTGAAAATTGCCTTTGAAAAAATCGTGTCGAGTTTCCCCCGATCTCCCCTACTAAAAAAGAATACTTCTAAGCAATAGAAAGAAGAAGGGAAGAGAGAAAAATGAGAGAGATCCAAAAGAAAACGCTATCTAGTCGCATTTATCCTCAATTAAGCAAAGCTTACAAAATTATATTTTTCAAAAAGGGTAAAAAAAAAAACACCAAGTACTTACACGCGTAATGTATGTTGTAAATCCAAAAATTCAACCTAAGTGGTAGTAGCTTTATTTTTCCTTAACAAAATTATTATATCACAAAATTGCGTTACCTAACTCCAACCCAAGTGATATATATTTTTCCAAAAATGTATGAAATCTTTAAATTGTGCCAACGTATCTTTGTATTCCCATTTAAGGATCTTTCTATTCTAACTCAAATGGTAGTAGCTTTAATTCCCCTTAAAAGAATAATATAATAAAACTGCGTTATCTTACTCAACCCAAGTGATATGTAAAAATTTAAAAAATTTTACAAGTTTTAGTTAAAAAAAATTGGCGCTACAAAACAAAATAGTATATTAATATTAATATAATACTAATATTAATATTAATATAAATATTAATTATATTAATTAATATTAATATAATAATTTTAAATTAATTATTTATTGCTTTTAGATTCCTATTTAAAAATCTAGCAACACCAAGTTTTTTAAACTAACCCTATTTATTCCAACGTTTTTTTTTGCCCTTTTAATCCTCGCATCATAACTCACGAATGAATTGACGAAATTTAATGTTCCAAAGCGTAAATTAAAGCTACTACTTTTAACACGACAAAGTTTTCGCGCGCCCGTATCATTGTAGACATACACGGCAGCCGAGGTTAGCTTTAATTTGCGCTTTGAAACATTAAATTTCGTCAGCTATTCGTTCGTGACTTATGATGCAAAGATTAGAAACTCGTGGGACACGAAAGAGCATGGTTGGAGTGAATAGGGTTAAGATTTAAAGAATTTTTAAATTTTGTATTTTTATTAAAGGAATTTAAATCAACCGTAACTGGCAATACATAACGTCTTTACCGATATGAACATTGAAAAACTGTGAGCCAACTTGGTTTGTCGGATTCACACAGCACTTTTTTCAGATCAATATCGGTGCTCCATCTTATAGTTGTTATTGCGATAAATATTACCACAGCCCCAGTGGTCGAATTGGCACAACACCCGCACGGTATACGGAAGGTTCCAGGTTCAAACCCTGGCTAGGGTAATACTTTTCGCAATAAAATTTAAAAACTTTAATTTAGAAATTACATCAACTGACCAAAACCATGGTCAAAATTAATGATGTCTCGATATTGATCTGAAAAAGTGCTGTGTGAATCCGACAAACCAAGTTGGCTCACAGTTTTTCAATGTTCATATCGGTAAAGACGTTATATGTATAAAGATGATACAATAAAAGAAGGAGGTTTCCATTTAAACAATTGAACTTGGACCTTACTCAATCCAACATAGACCCCGGATTCAAAATCTAATAAGAACGTCTATTGACCCCCTTTGAACCCTCTAACTTTTATCTGAAATATTTTTCCAATAAATATCAATACTTTCAGAGATAACAGCTTGTAATATTTTAAATGCTCCATCCTGTATATAATAGCATTTATAAAACTAACGGCCCGGGTAGAAGTTAAACAATTTTATTCAAGCTAATCAGAACCAGCTTGGAATTAAAAACACGGTACACCATTAAAAATTCAATTTAAAAAAATAAAAATTAAAATCTTAAAAAAATTCAGAAAACCTATCTATTAAACAATAAAGTAGACTAATTGATGGAATTTAAGTGCGCATGCGCACGTATGTACGTGTGTATGTAAAATTATCTGTGTTAGAATGTTTTTATTTCAATAAGAACAAATACCTATCTCAAAATCAATTTATATTAATAAACAAATTTACATACGTTATTTAGTTTCAAGATTATTTTATGATTGATAAGTTTTTGTTCGAAATAAAGTTGATTCTGATAATACATTCCAATACTTTGTACATATATTTTGAAATTTTTTTACTCTTTTCATCAGTTTGCATATAAATATATGTATAAAAGTATAAAGTATGAAATTGTTGCAAAAATATTTGCCAAAATATTTCAATTTTATCTTTAGAATATAGAATATCCCATAAAAATATTAATTTTTAAACATTATTTTAATATTATTTTTTTACAATAATAATCTTATTTTAACATCTGTATGTGAAAAATGGCAAAAAAATCGAATTGATATACAAAATATATGTTTTAAAAGAAAAATGTAATTGCATATTGTTAATAAATTGTTGTACTTTTATATAAATAATAAAGATTTATTTATAAAATAGAATCAATTCTATGTGTTGTAATATAGATTTTTTGTAAAAAAAAACTTGTAATTCAAGGTATTATATACATACATTATTGTTTAAATCTATTTTTCCTAAAAAAAATGGCAAAATAGTAATAAAATTATTGATTGTGTAAGCATTAAATTTACAATTAGTTAGTAATTCAAACTTATTGTTAGATTAAATTGAGTAAGTAGCTCATTAATTTATACAATTAATTTAGATTTAGATTAAATTAAATAAATAATTTCATTATTTTCTGATATTCTAAGCTCTAGCAGCGTCAAGTTTTTTGTGTTAAATAAATCTTTTTGTATTTACTATTCATATTTAGCTATGTTATTTTTTCCAACTAATGCTTAGTATAGTATAGGTGGAATCTCATTTTATCTTTTTTTTTAAATAATTTTTAAACAATTATATCATATTTTCTTAACATTTAATGTCTTGTAGAATATTTAATGTAAGCTTTACGTTGTAAAATAACATACATTAAACTTAACGCTTTTTACTTTTTTTAAATTTTAAATACAGCAAAGAAGTATCAAATTATTCTGTTCTTTTGATATCATTACTTTGTTTATAGAAATAAGAAGTTATATAATATTTATTAAAAAATGTTTTTTTTTTTATAGAAGTAAAACATAACGTTAATGATTTGATAAAAAAAAGTATGAGGAGAAGCTTATTGCTATATTGAGAATAAAAATAAACTTCCTCGCTAATAATATAAAAAATATAGTATATTTAACATGGTAACATTTTTGTCCTCGATGGTTGCCGTGATTGAGCCTATTCTAATCATGAAAAATTAAAAAAGTTAAATTTTAGTCAGTTATTTTAATCAGTAGGCATGTCTCTCCTATAACCCATACCTCAATCATTAAAAAAGGTAAACAAAAAGAAATAGCATGTTAGAAAAAGATTTGTCTTTTACCAAAATCTCTTTATTTTAAATCATTATACAAAATAAAAATGCTAATATTTTTATAACTTTGATAGGGATTCTAAAGAAACATATATTATAGAATATTTACAAGGTGATTCAAAAGGTTACTGTCAAACTTAAGGAGCATATAGAGGAGTCAAAATAGAACAACTTTCGATAAGCCTGTGTCAGTACAGACCTTTGAATATTTAGAAGTTGGATAATAAATCAATGAAATAATCATAATTTACTACTCTTCTACTAGTTTTATTCTGTTTTTTATTGAAGTTTTGTTAAGGATTTCGTGAGATACCTGAGATATTTGAGAGAGTGCGCCAGAGTTCTGTTCAACAATGCAATGCTTGTATTGAATGTGGAGGTCGTCAATTCAAACACCTTTTGTAAATTTTCAGTTTGTGCCAGTGTACTCCTTAACAAAACCTTAATAAAAATAAAATAAAGCTAGTGAAAGAGTAGCAAATTATTAGCAATAGCACAATTATTTCTTTGGTATGTAATCCGAGCTCTATACGTTTAAAGGCCTGTACTGACCTTAGGGTTACTTCGGAAAACATAGGTTTCTATAATCAAAAGTTGTTCTATTTTGACCCCTCTATACGTTCCTTAATTTGGCAGTAACCTTTTGAATTACCCTGTATATAAGAGTGAAATTTCTTGAAAACGATGACATCTATGACGTGACTCACATCGGAATCATGTGCACTCTTTCAAACCAAACAACTTTTGTCTGAAGCATGTATTTCTGCAAATAAAAAATAAAACAGTTTTTGGGGTGAGTACATAAAAATAGGACATCCTGTGTATACCCATATGTATATATATATATATATATATATATATATATATATACTATTTATTTATCATTTCTATCATGTTTTATTTATGTAAAAATAACTATAAATATTTTTTTAAATGTTATGTGCGACCATTCTGAAATTTTTGGTTGCAAGGTCATCTCGAAAATTGATGAACTGATTAACTTTAAATAACATGAATAAATATATATATATATATATTATCTAAAAAATTATATATATATATATATATATATATAAATTTAATATATATATATATATATATATATAATTTTTTAGATAATATATATATTTATTTATTTATTCATATATATATATATATATATATAAATATAATATATATATATATATATAAATATAATATATATATATATATATATAATTTTTTAGATAATATATATATTTATTTATTTATTCATGTTATTTAAAGTTAATCAGTTCATCAATTTTCGAGATGACCTTGCAACCAAAAATTTCAGAATGGTCGCACATAACATTTAAAAAAATATTTATAGTTATTTTTACATAAATAAAACATGATAGAAATGATAAATAAATAGTATATATATATATATATATATATATATATATATATATATATATATACATATGGGTATACACAGGATGTCCTATTTTTATGTACTCACCCCAAAAACTGTTTTATTTTTTATTTGCAGAAATACATGCTTCAGACAAAAGTTGTTTGGTTTGAAAGAGTGCACATGATTCCGATGTGAGTCACGTCATAGATGTCATCGTTTTCAAGAAATTTCACTCTTATATACAGGGTAATTCAAAAGGTTACTGCCAAATTAAGGAACGTATAGAGGGGTCAAAATAGAACAACTTTTGATTATAGAAACCTATGTTTTCCGAAGTAACCCTAAGGTCAGTACAGGCCTTTAAACGTATAGAGCTCGGATTACATACCAAAGAAATAATTGTGCTATTGCTAATAATTTGCTACTCTTTCACTAGCTTTATTTTATTTTTATTAAGGTTTTGTTAAGGAGTACACTTAAGGAGTACATATATATATATATATATATATATATATATATATGACCTTGCAACCAAAAATTTCAGAATGGTCGCACATAACATTTAAAAAAATATTTATAGTTATTTTTACATAAATAAAACATGATAGAAATGATAAATAAATAGTAGCAAATATCCATGCAAAACTACAAGTTTCCAAGTTTTTTGTTCAGAAGAAAAAAAATTTTTTAACTGCTTATTTTTCAGGTACTTTTTAGCAAATATCCCTTTAATCAACATAGCACGTAATTGTCTATCAATGAACTAATGTCTGATCGTCATACAATTCCGTCATATGCAATCGACGATTATTATGTATACGAGACGCGCGCTCGTACTTGCCACAAATTGCAAAATGATATGTCGCTTCGCTGCTAACTTAGACTTCTTTCAGAAGTGCAATCACCCTATTGATGTCGATGGACGCAGCCAGCGAACGCAAACGTGTCCCGTGTACTTGCTAGTCAGCATTCTCCTCCTCCTCTCTTTCTCCCTATCTCTCTCTCGCTCCTTCCTTCCCCTTCTCCCTCTCTTCCTTCGTTAATTCGTTCTCTCTTTCTCCTTCCTTTCTTACCCGATGCCGTTTCTTTCTCTCGCGCAGTCTGCTTCTTTGTATTATCTTGCTCTTTCTATCTCTCGTCTTCGGCGATTAAACGAGAATGTCGGTTCCTTCAAGATTTACCTTTGGTTCACGTGCTCACAGGCCAATACAACACGCACGATGCGCACAGTCGTGCCATAGAGGAGTAAAATCGAAAACTCGCGCTCAGCCACGTGGTCAATCGATTTATCGCGAGGGAAAGTTAATCGCGCTAAGACAAATGGATCTCCGAATCGACGTACCGCAGTCACGTTAATGCAGCCGCTGGTACACGTATCACAGCGTCGCGGCCAACTGCTTAGCTGTGCTACGTGCTACACTGTGCAACGAGGGCAGGCACATGCGGAGAAGAGGAAGCGGTCGTGGCCGTTCGCTCACGAGGCCGTTTGAGCGACTGTGTCGCCGCGTCTCTGTCTTTGCAGTCATCGTGGAGAATGATACCGACCCGATCCGATGCGACACGTCATTTTCCGAAAATGTCATTTCTAATTAAGCACCATTGGTTCTTGTAAGCCATTATTACCAATCCGCACGCCCGCGCCGCGCCGATCGTCTGTCTTTAATTAAATATTCGCTCTGTGCGTTTGGTTGGAGGGGATAGCACGAGCTACGAAAGCGCTCGGGTGAGAGAATAGTGAACTCAGGGTGGAATATTTTCCTATTCAACTAGACGTATTATTATTAAAAATGGGTCATCGTAGTTGTTGCGTCATTTTTTACTTTTTATTACTGACATTTTTTAAAGCAATATTTAATTAACAGTAGTTATTATTTATTGTTTTCTGATATAAAAAATAGAAGCTTCAGTAATTAAAGTGACATAAATACCGCTGTGCAGTCAACCTCCAATTATATAGTAACAATCATAGATTATGCGCGTATAGCAATTTTTACTTACCGAAATTATTAACAGTAAAATGTAAAAAAATACACTGCATCTATTGCACAAGAAGCTTTGGTAATAATCAACATACCTATAATAATAAACATATCTCATATATCTCATCGTTGTTTCCACTTTTATTGCACGGCGATAGCGGTAGATGGCGCTGAAACGCACGGAGCGAATAGTAAGGGTGCATCCCGATGGAGAAGAAATAGCGGAACGGAACAGTAACGGAAAAGAGATATGGTGGGGGGTTAACCAATCAGAGTAGTTCCGTTTCAATTCCGTTCCGTTATTTAGTGAGTGGGTTCCCCATGGCACGGAGCTGTTACGGAACGGAAAAGAAACGGAAAAATTTCTAACCTATTCTGTCGAAAGTTCGCAAATAAGTGCAGTGGATCGATTGCTTTGCAACATTTTTATTTTTGCAAATAAAGAGCAATATGTCGTCATCGGTAGGTATTACATGTAAAAATAAAATATATATGTTAAAATCCTATGTTATTAATATGTTAATGCTAATTAATGTGATATATTTTATTAATTTCCAGAAATTCAAATGTGGATATTGTCGCTGGATTGTTTGGTTCGATGAAGACGGAAAACTTTCACATCCTTGCTTAGCAAATCATGCGAATTTAATAATGGATAAAGATCGAAATCTCTTTATAAATGGTACGTATATTTGTGTACAAGAGAGGCAATATATATATTCAATATAACTAATGGTTAGAGAATATGTAAATGATATATAAATTTGTTGTAAAACTAAATCTGTTATTATTTAGATTCTTTAGAAACACACGTCGAGAGTGAGAATAACAGCAATAACGCCGGAGAGACTGGAGACAGTGACGTAGGATTGTCATTGATGATGGGAATAAGATCATCATCTACGTTGAGGTTGTCACTTGTTGATGTGGAAGGAATTAATGCTGTTGCTCTTTGAACAGGACGCTTTGAACATATCCACATTTGAATTTCTGGAAATTAATGAAATATATCACATTCGGTTAATTAGCATAGGATTTTAACATATATATTTTATTTTCACATGTAATACCTACCGATGACGACATATTGCTCTTTATTTGCAAAAATAAAAATGTTGCAAACCGATCGATCCACTGCACTTATTTGCGAACTTTCGACAGAATAGGTTAGAAATTTTTCCGTTTCTTTTCCGTTCCGTAACAGCTCCGTGCCATGGGGAACCCACTCACTAAATAACGGAACGGAATTGAAACGGAACTACTCTGATTGGTTAACCCCCCACCATATCTCTTTTCCGTTACTGTTCCGTTCCGCTATTTCTTCTCCATCGGGATGCACCCTTAGAGTCAGTTTCACAAGTGTCGGTTAACTTTTAATCTTATTGTTAGATTTATAAAGTTTCATCTTTTCATCTGCGAAGAACTTTCTTGTTTTTTTCTTTAAATTATCCCAACAACTTTTTAAGACTTCTGAACTTCGAAATTCAGTTGAACACGTACTATTAAATAATTGTTCTATTACTTTCCAAGTTTTATCTTTGTCTTTAGAGGTTATAGCATCGGTTCTCTTATTTTCTATTATATTTTTGTATCGGAACACCAAATCTGTTAAAATAACTTTTTCTGCTTCTGTAAAATTTACAGCACGTTTACGCTTGCTTTCTGCGTCCATATTTTCAACTTAATAATAATATTATTAATAATCTCGCAATATATGTAATTTTTGTACTTTGATGGTCACAGTCCCTTAGAATCAACATGAACCAATCACGTTCTATCTTTAGTATGTTTTTTGAGTTATGACATACAAGTTATAGGTTTAGCTAAACGTTCACTATGTAACGTTGGTAGAAACCTATCAAAACTAAACCAAAGTTTAAAACTAACGTAAGTTTGGCTAAACTGCAGGTTAAAGCAAATATGGTAGAAACGGGCATAACTCACTCTTCGTCTCCTTCTAACGTCCCCCTTAGAAAGAGACAAAGATTGAGTTAATCTAAGATTAAAAGTTAACCGACACTTGTGAAACTGAGCCTTAAAGGACATTACACAATCGATCGTTATTACATCGATCATTATCTGCGAAAAACATTAATTATACTTTTTGTATAATATATAGATAATTGATATAATATGTAAAATATTGGAAACATCTGTGCATAAGCCGAATTTAATATTTTAATATTTTGATTCAAAAAATATCCACTATAAGTACCTACAGTATATTTTCTTTGATTTATCTTCTTATTTTGTCTATATTAGAGTACAATTATTAAAAAATAAATAATTTATAAGATATTTTATATTTTACGTAAAATATATATCGTAAAAATAGGTTACAAAAAAGTATAAATCTATATCACGTAAACTATTAATTTTATCTTAATACTTTTTTATGATTAAAATAACTATAAAAGAATTAAAAAATTATGATTTTATTAACCCGAGAAAGGGCACCCGGAGTTACTTAAACACCCCAGTATTCTGAAAAAAATCAAGCTCACATCACAGTAATTTTAATGTGCTTCTTTCGTTTTTTAAATATTTTTGTGGATTCTCCTTACTTTTTTTCGGAAAATATGTTGAGTAAACCTTAAATTAAATTTTGTTTTTTATTTCTGCGAGCAATACAGTAATAATATTACATATGCTCAATTCTGTGTTAAATCTGTAACTTTTCTGCCGTTGAAGTTTATTTTACTTTGTAAAATTTATTCTTGAAATAGCTTAGAATCGTGATCGTGACGTAAGTGGATTTCCGAGACTACAGAAAGAGAAAATTCTCAGAAATAAATTTATATATAGCGAATGTCGCTTCCAGCAGTGATAATAAGGCTGTCCAAAAATGCATTATTTTATCGTTTACACATACATAGGCACAACTACATATAAAGTTACCATTATAGATACAAGCAAGCATCTGTTCTAAGTACTGAATACTTACTCTCGCACCTTTTCAAATAAAATTTATATATAAGTTTATATCGTATAACATATCATTGTATTTGCACTCTTTTTATCCTCCACTTGTCTTGGACTTTCATTCTTTAGTATACTGTATATTTTTACTTGCATCACCATTATAACAAGAAAAAAGATATTAATTTACTGAAAGTATATGGAAAAGAAAAGCCACTTATGTTGAAATATTTGTAACTTTTTATGAGAGATTATAATTGTTATAGGTAAGGATATCGCTATATGTAATAGCACACGCATCTATCCTATGGCTGTCATTTCGATAATACCGATAAAAGAAAAAAAATGTTATTAGGCAGAATTAAATTCCCGAGAAAAAGTTATTAAATATAACAAAACAAAATTATATGTGAGCATATGTGAAATCATATAAAATTTTCTATCATATCTTAATTACGTCTGATGTTATATGCAGGGTATTCTCTTTTATTTTTCTCAGCATGCACGCATGCACACAAGAACATACGATATTATGCACGATAATATTTTTAATATTTGACAAAACAGAGAAGGAATTTAAAGAATTACAGAGAAACAAGATGTGGTAAAAAATTAAAATAAATAATTCTTTAGGAAAAGTGAATAAACCAAATTAATTCGTTAGAAATGTTTTCCAGAATAATTTTAAAATAAAAAATTAAACGATCATGTTTTTACAAAAACAATAATTACAATTTATGTATGTACATCATCTTAAAATCTTCATGGGTTCTCGCAACTCGTGCGTTCGCGTAAGAGTCACGGTGCGGTCTCGCTCCGCGCGTACTTGGCGCGAGACACTACCGTACCGTGTCTCTTGATATTACAAGAGACGCATTTAATATACACATATGCATACGTCAAAATGTTTATATAATAATAACCAACATAAATAAAATTTACATCATTTATTAACGAGTTTATTAATAAAACATATTATAATCTTAATTTATATGTTTTATTACATCTTCTTATGCATGTTTAAGTTCAATTAAAATATTTTGAAATCTTATCATATACAGGTGTATCAGACCACTCGTCCCACCCGATTTTTTTGTAAACGCGAAGTGAAAAGAAATTGGATAAAAATGTTAAGTCCCATATCCTATCTGAAGAATCGAATAAGGGCATTTTCGTTTTCCGGAACTGACCGGAAGTAGTGGCTACTGAGGTCAACTTCAAAATTTTAAATGGAAACCTGTGTAGAATATATGTTGGATAGATCTTGAAAAAAGAAACATCTTTTATTTGAATTAACATAATCGCAATATCTCCAACCATTGAAAAACGACTGGAAAACTGAATGATAATGGTGTATAATAATAACGAAGTTTCATTCAAGTCTAAATTAAAAACATTATTTGTTTTCATTATCTTATTATATTTTGAGATTTAGCACCGTCAAGTTATTTGGAGTGTATATTTTTTATTTTAATTAAATATTATATACATTTAAATCTCTTGTATTATCTTGGTGGATTTCAAAATGTATAATTTTTTAAAACGTTTATCATATTTCTTCTTTCTATTTGGTACAATTTTTCAACTTCAAACTTTTTTTGAAAAACATTTTTAACATTCTTAAAATTATGAAATGTTAAACAACAGTCATTCTTCACCTAAATATTTTTCTTATGTGAAATCAACACCATTTATCTTGCATAATATTTTATATTTTTTATAAAAGTAAGATTTCGAAGAAGACAAATAATGGTAAAATCGGTTTTTTCAGGTCACACAAAGGTTATCACCATTTTTTAAAAATAGAATTGTATGATTTATTTCCACATAATATGATTCTTCTAATTATTATACACATAAAAGTATTGAGATAAAGTTACCAAAAAATCAATAGTTTACGAGATGTTTCATATTTTATTTTGGAACATTTTGACTTGTACGTAAAATGAAGTTGACTTTATTTGACCATGACGCCTCTATCCAAGGTCATATTTTTTTTAAACAAAAATATGTAGCCTTTGAATGGGCAAGATATGGATTTATCACATAACAAAAACAAGATTTCGATATCTATGCATAGTTTCGGAGAAGTTCAAGTGCGTTGATTAAAACAAGACACCATGTTTATATGGAGAAACCAATATTATTATTTATAGTTATTAAAAACAATATTGTTTTATTTGTCTAATTATAATAGGCAATTTTTGGCGTGACTCCGGTATAAGCAACCAAAGGGTACCAAACTGCACCAGAACCAATAGCAGCCACGGATAGCAACTTTGGTATATATGTACCAAACCATACCAAACGATCGCCCAAAATCGCCTATTGTAGAATACAATGGGCGTGTTCTTCATGTAAATTTTTATGAGATGAGACGCTTTTAGCCAGCTTATTTTTTGTTTTTATTGTTTTATTGTATGTTTGTAGAATCACTTTATGCGAAAACAATCACTTTTAAAATATTAAAAATAATTTTTTACAATTTTTTAATCATCTTGTAATAGGTGTAGTTTCAGAAATTAAAAAAAAATATTTAAATTAAACACTGCAAAATTTGCAATATGTTCAAAGATATGCGCTGTCAAAGTAGTGAAGCATTGAAATAAAATTTTAGGGGGAGACCGGGGCTATCTGTCTACGGGGGCTATGTGTCCATAGTATACTGCTATCTCAAGTGTTAAAAGATAGATATCTCTACTATTCCAACAAATAATTAAAAAAAGCTCCACATAAAAGATTCAGAAGCTTTTATTCTCTCACGATGTTTTTCACAGACACTAAATGCGTTACAAAGAAAGCGAAAACGATTATTAACTTTTTTCGACGGTCGAAAAATTCGTTATAAGGCAGTAGTTTAACTCAAATTAAGGCAATTTATAATATTATCAATTAATATATAGTTATCAGATGTGAGAAGCGTCAAATCTTAATTTCGTATAATCTATAAAATTCGCAACATGCTAGCTAAAGACTGAAAAATGTGGTCGGGGCTATCTGTCTTATTTTTGATGGGACAATATGTCCACACACTTCAATGTGACGGATTGTTCTTTTATACATAGATAATGGTGCGTAATTTATACAAAAGAAAGACGGATAAGGTAGACGTACCTAATAAAATTGTACTTACAAGAGCGATTAAAAGAATAAAGAGCGAGAATCTTTCCGTAAAAACGGCGTTAGAATTCGAAATAAATGTTCGGACTCTCACTTGCTACTGTAAAAAAGTGACATACAAGCAGCTATACTTGATCCTGCGATTCAAGAATCGCATCCACATCGTCAATTTTCAATTTAAAAATACACGTCAAGTAATATAGTAATATACGTCAAGTATAGTATAGTATAGCATAATATAGTATATACGTCAATATATATGTTTGTCTTAAATTATTTAGTATTTTCTATTTCAAACGCTGCTGAGAAAAAAGTAAAGGCTTTAAATGCAAAAAAAGGATAAAAGAATTGAGGGGAAA
>NW_027509234.1:397500-420627 GCF_048541705.1 Temnothorax americanus
ACTTTCATCTCACATGAGTTTGTTCACACGATTCTGTAACGTTGGTCTGTAACGAGGTGAAAATACGAAATCACTAGAACCACAATGGTGAAAAGTATTTTGTGTAAACTTGTGAAGAACGAGATCTCGGGAAGTTATAAAGGTGTCCAGACGTGTTTTGACCGATTTATATGGTTATTAATATTGTAATATTTGTTAGTTTTTTAAATAAATAAATATGAATGTGACTGAAAAGAAGAAGCAAATTCTAATAAATTTTATGTGTAACCATCCGGATTTCGGAAGAGGGAGGTTAAGGTACAGTCGTGAAAATAAAAGAAAATTAGTAAGTGACTTTATAAACACTAAATAATAGAAATAATAAATTCAAAGTTAATAAGTATCAATGAATATATTTTTACAGGACCAGTTATGGGAAGAAATAACGACAAAATTAATCACTAATCTGAAATCATATTATATTATTTTACAATTTATTACTATACATAGTATATATTATTAATATCGTATTATATTTTTACTATGTAATTCAGCATTACAAAATATTTATATACTTACGACTAATACATTTAATGAGTGGTATAACTTTCTATTTATAAATAAAAATTCTCTTTCCAATTTGGGTGGAACAATAGCAATATGTGTGCCATCAATTGTTCCAATAATTCCAAGAAAACCACCATTTCTAAAAAATCTAAAAAAAAATTATTGTTCTAACACATTTTTATTTTTAAAAGTCTATTAAATAAAACTTATATTATAATAAATGTTATATTAAGTAAAATTATACCGACTAGACTAAATGTTAATATATTTATAAATCCATATTCTATAATCATATATAATTACCCTTCTTTAATTCTTCGAATTCTATCAGCCGTTGTTGGAAAGCGAATCCAGTTATCCATAACAGCCATTAGTGCATTTGTAGTTGCATGAAGAGAACGGCTTAGTAATGTTTGTGACATACACGTAATATAATCTTGGCCTACTCTCCTTTGGTAAGATCCCGATGAAAAAAAGTTTAATGATGCTAGTATCTAAATAGAATAACATAATGTATCAAAAAGATTAAAAAATTCAATTAGAATTGTGCTACACAAATAGAAGATATTTACTTGCAATTCATGTGGTATCGCAGTTTTTCGTGATATTCGTGGCATATATGGTTTTATTTCAGCAATCAACAGACGACATGCATCTTTTGTTAATCTAAAATATAAAAGTATGTAATTACGCGCTACAATATAAAATTTTGCTACTAATACGACATTTAAATACGAAAGATTACCTATACATTTTACGAAATTCGTTGTCAAAAACCAAGAATGAATTTGATACATTTCGGAGTAACCTTCGTGTAACTCTCATAACCTCATTACGTGGTTCGAAAACATCATCATCATCATCATCATCATCATCATCATCATTATCATTATCATTAAATAACAACATTGCAGCCATATATATTGCCATTATTATTGTTTTTATAATTTATACACCGTTACACTCACACAAAATTAAGATCACTTTCCACGATTTTTCTCCTCTCTCTCTTTATCTCATAGTTTTCTCGCCCGGATTTCACCATTCGACAAGAAAATTCTTGCCGAACGAACTCCCGTGAAATAACTCGCATTTACACTATGATGAAAGTTAGGGAATCAAAAGTTATGAGTTGGCTCGCATTTTCACCATGATGAAAGTTACAGAATTGACCCCCTGAGCCCGCTTCATTTGAGCCAGTGTTTCAGAATCATTTTCATTAATTTTGGTAGCAGAACATCTTGAAAGAACTGAGAGAGATCGGCAGCTGGATGTTTGATTTCGTTAATTGTATAAGATAAATTTCTACTAGCCATTCTAATAATTATACAGACTTACACTCTGTAATACTTGCAATAAAAAGTAATACTTATCGACTGATGACAGAATCGATGAAACCTAAGGAATAGAACGATATTCTCGAAAAAGAACTACTTAGATATCTGACTGCAACGAGACTAAGACCGGTATTCATAATTGGATTTTACATTAAAAACCGTCTTAAGTACAATTTTAAGATGTTATAAACTAGTCACAGAACCGTGTATTAGCTTCTTAAGACATTACTTAAGACAGGCTTGAAACGAAATAAGATCCGACTATGAATACAGGCCTAAGAAGTAATACGTTTCTGTCAGCATGTAAAACCAATGATTAGGAACCGTATTTGGATTTCGATGTCTTCTATTCTACCCGCATAGAAGAGAAAGAAAGGCAAGGAAAACATTCCCTCTCACTCTTCTGTTTTTTTTTCTCCCATGTTTACATCGCCAAGAGTGGCTGAAAAAGCGTCTAATTGATGTTTTTTATGCATGTGTGACCTTATTCTGACTTAGAATTCTTCGAAAATTCGACTTTCAAAATCGACTTTGTGAAAATGTTTGAACTTTACAAAATACAAATGTTATGTATCGTTGAATTTGTTTTCATTTATGTTATTTATTAGAATAGGTTTGATCCCGTTTCGCAAAAATTGCAAAATCAAACATCCACCTTTCATACCAAAACATAATAATTCAAATTTTATAGAATCTAGTTGGCATCAGTTTTTTTTATATCAAATCTTTTGAACAAATAATGAAAGGATTTATTCACTAGGGTGTAAAAGCATAAATTGTTGAAACATTAGATTATAAGTTTACGCAGTTTTTTATATCAAATCTTTTATACAAATAATGAAATGATTTATTCCCTGGTGTGTAAAAGTATAAACTGTTAAAATATTCACATAAAGATTTAATTGACAACAGGATCGCTGTTTGTACTGAACGCTATATTTTATATTTTGTAATTTTCTATTACAGGAAAAACAGAACGTTTTGCGCGAAGAATCGAGTGCATGAATGGACACGATAACGATAACGTGTTTACAGAGGGTTCTGTAATTAATTCTCAAAAACGGTTCTTTGAAACATAATTTTGTTATAAGTATATGTAGTCCAGTCAATGCAGGAAAACACTTGGAAATTTCTCCTCGAAAAGTAAACTTTTTTGGAAAGTGTTCTTTTGGGTTTCAGAAAACATGTCCCAAAAGTTTACCAATGTAAACCCTGTGCTAAATGTTTTATTTAACAAAAAAAACTGAAAAAAATCGGTTTTTTGAGTATAACTAAAAAAACATTAATTTTATGAAAAAATAAACCGTGCCAATCGAAGGAGGAGAAAATTTTACTTAAAAAACATCTAAAGTTTTCTTAATATTAATATGTGTAGAAGTAATAATTTTTTAATTAACGCTTCAAAGTGCGTCGATGCCGTCCCGTGTGAAGCCGCCTGCAGAGTACGCGGGCGCGCGCGCACTTTTTAAAAAAAGTTGTAACTTTTGATTGGATCGATAGAATCAAATTTTACAAAAAGCATTCAAAAATAGACGTAATTTACTAATTTTCAAGTGGTTTAGAAAAAAATTGAGAAAGCATTTTGAGTATATTTAAATCAAATGTGAAGAGAGGTGATGTGAAATTTGTGACTTATTTTACTAATATCATTGCGATTTATTTAAATTTGCAGATTTTCACTTTTAAATTAAAGCATTATATTCTTAAAATATGTGCTGATAACACATGCAATAAGTGAAAAAAATTACAAAAATTTATTTTTTAAAAGTTGGGACCTCAAAGTTAAAGTTTTCTTGAAATTTCGTTATTTTAAAATTGATCAACAAGTTTGACTGTAAATATTATTGCTTAGGAAATAGATATTGAAATTTACTAATAGGGTTTTTTAAAGCTGAAAATATGTACTTTAAGATGATACATGTTTTATTTGAAAAACAAAATATTAAGCAGGTGTATTTTTCAAAAAAGTATATAAAAATAAATGTCGAACTAGAAAATATAAAAATTTCTCTATTTTTAAAGTAAAAAAAGTAATAGAAAAAATTTTTTTTTAGAAAACAACTTATGGGATGTTGTAGCTTGGGTATTAAACTTTAAGACTGTATATCGGAAATATTTTTTTGAACTTTTATTTTAGTGGCTACACGTAATTTAGTAAAAAAAGTCGTATTTACTGTCGTTTGTACTGTTGTTTGTTAGAAACTATTGGACCGATTTTGAAAGTATTGTATATGAAGTAGGGGTAGAATTTCCCGGGGAGTGCTATAAGGTGTATAGTTTTTCGTTACCGATCTTCTGGAAACCGGTTTTTCTAATTTCTTCAATTTTTTGGAAAACGTCCCTTAAAAAATCAGTTATTGAAATCCCATCTTCATCAATGGCTTAAAGATGTATGTCGCTTATGTCAAAATAACAGGATAAAGCTGAAATTTACAGAGATTGTGCACTTATATATCCCAAAAATCTGTGTTAAAAAATTTGCGATCGATTGTCGACCCGTTTCTGAGATATTTGCTTTAAAAGTTACAGAAATTGTATATATATATACATATATATATATATATATATATATATATATATACTTCCCATGTAAATATCATAATGTGTATCTCTGCTCATGTACGGTAAAAGTGAATTAAATTTTTATGGTACACTTCTATGACATCAAGAATTGCAATTACGGTTTTTTAAGATTTTTTGGTTATATTTTTTTTCAATATTTTAATGATTTATTTAAAGAATATTAAGTACAAAAATGGGACAAAATTGCGATTTTTAAACAAAAAGTCGTGTTTGTTCGACCCGACTGGCCAAATAATAAATATATTCAAAATTCACAACGTTTCGACCGCATTTTCGGTCCTTCTCAAGTGATTCAGCTATGCATCTTCAAACACCGCGTACAAAATATCGATTACGTCGCTGACATCGTGCCCTAACCACATCATGCACACGTAAAGCTAAAAAAGTGAAATAAACTCACGATAGTCAAAAAGATAAAAACGTTCAGAAGTCATAAAATAAAAAGTAAGAATACAATTGAATTGTTGAGTTAAAAATAGTTAAGTTATAAATAGTTATAAAGTTATAAAGTTATAAATAATGTACAAAGTAAAATGTAAGGCTTACATATTCTGTGCGTCAAAAGGGAAAGTGAGAACGGTAGCGCAGAACGAAGAAACGTCGTAAGCCATAACTGCGAACACATCCGTACAGCGTGACAGACGAAGTCATACTAAATGACCGATACAATAAATAGATGTGTTCACAGGTGGAAAACGAACAGAACAAAAGTGTAAATTAAGTGACGCCAATCAAACGGTTGTAATTCGCGGGCAGACTTTCTGTGTCTTTTTGAAGATTGATTGCGCAATCGCATTTTTTAATAAAAAAAACATCTCAGAGATTTCACGTTTCTTAAAGTGTCGCTCCTTATATAAAATGTTTGCAATTGCTCAGTTTTCATATTTCTTTTTTTAAAAGATATGTTGATGACATTTTCGCGATTGTTCCTAGATCTGGCATTGACGAGTTACTTAGAGTTTTTAATAGTTATCACTCCAGATTAAAATTTACATTTGAAATAGAAAAGAATAGTTCTCTAAGTTTTCTCGACACAATAGTGATTCGAGAGGGGACTGTGTTGCTTACGAATTGGTATCGAAAACCGACCTTTTCGGGGAGATACATAAACTATTTTTCGAATCACCCTCTTAAATACAAAATTAATATCATACGTAATCTTGTTGACCGAGCTATTCTTTTATCTGACGTACGGTTTCATAAGTTTAATTTAATCGAAATAAAAAAGATTCTTTCAAATAATTGTTATCCAATAAAATTAATTAACAAGTACATTAACATCAGACTTAACGAGCTACAGACACGTCATAATAATAATAATAGTTCTAGCAGTAACAGTGTAGCCCAGGATCCTCGAAAGTTTATCACTATACCGTATATTAAGGGTCTCAGTGACGGTGTTGGCCGTACAATGCGCGATGCAGAATTCAGGGTTCTCCTCACCATTCCGAAAAAGTTGGATTGTATTATCAAAAGGGGGAAGGATACGCTACCAAATCTTAAGCAAACGGAGTTGATATATGAGATTGATTGTGCTAATTGCAACGCTGCATATATTGGTCAAACAAAAAGGCACCTAGAGACACGTGTTAAGGAACATTTTTGTGATATTAGGAAGAACAGCGATAATCATTCTGTTGTTAGTAAGCACCGTCTCACGCATAACCACGATTTTAATTGGCAACAACCAAAAATTTTATATAAGGAGCGACACTTTAAGAAACGTGAAATCTCTGAGATGTTTTTTATTAAAAAATGCGATTGCGCAATCAATCTTCAAAAAGACACAGAAAGTCTGCCCGCGAATTACAACCGTTTGATTGGCGTCACTTAATTTACACTTTTGTTCTGCTCGTTTTCCACCTGTGAACACATCTATTTATTGTATCGGTCATTTAGTATGACTTCGTCTGTCACGCTGTACGGATGTGTTCGCAGTTATGGCTTACGACGTTTCTTCGTTCTGCGCTACCGTTCTCACTTTCCGTTTTGACGCACAGAATATGTAAGCCTTACATTTTACTTTGTACATTATTTATAACTTAACTATTTATAACTTAACTATTTTTAACTCAACAATTCAATTGTATTCTTACTTTTTATTTTATGACTTCTGAACGTTTTTATCTTTTTGACTATCGTGAGTTTATTTCACTTTTTTAGCTTTACGTGTGCATGATGTGGTTAGGGCACGATGTCAGCGACGTAATCGATATTTTGTACGCGGTTTTTGAAGATGCATAGCTGAATCACTTGAGAAGGACCGAAAATGCGGTCAAAACGTTGTGAATTTTGAATATATTTATTATTTGGCCAGTCGGGTCGAACAAACACGACTTTTGTTTTGTATTTATTTACTGGCGAAGGAAACTTCTTATTTTGCGATTTTTACGCTGTTTCTGTCCCAATGATACCATGTTGTTTATGAATAATTTCTGAGATAAGCTTTACGCTGTTTAATCAAGAAAACCAAATTATACTACATATAGCTATAGCAACATACATCTTTAAAAATTTCGAAACTATGTCTAGAGAATTTGATTTTTTTGAATCAAAACGGTCGCATTGAGAAAAAAAACACCTTTTACTTAATAATAATAATAATAAAAACCAGTCAGATTGTTTATTAAAAATTTTTCGATATTTTCTTCAAAAAGTACGGTAAAAAAACGAAAAAGAAAAAAGATCTCATTTTTTACCATTTTTTTTCTTCTTAATGTTACAAGCATTTAAAATTTTTAAAATTTTAAACTGCATTTTTTTTTAAATCCATAACTCAAGTATGGGTAAAAATAAAAATCTAAAAAAAATCATGGAATCTACTTTCATATAATATAAAAACAAGAAAATTTTGGCCAAATAAAAAATGGTTAAGGAAAATTCTCGGTTAATTTGGCATGAAATGCCCTATATATACATATATATATATATATGTATAACATAGATATATAAAAAATTGAATAGTTTTATAAGAATATTGTCTTCTAAGATCGCTTTATTCTTCTTTATAATGTCTGTGAAGTTAGCCCCCCTTTTTCAAAATTCGGAAAATTTTATTAGAGTTCTGGATTCCCCAGAAAGAGTTCTAGAGTTCTCTGTAGTTTTTAAAAAGAGTTCCGTCATTTAAAGTAGTAAAAACACCATTTTAAAAATGGGGGGGCTAACTTCACGGCGCCCCCATTTAAAAAAAAATAAATTTTTTTGTAGTTTCGGATAGATTTCGATGAGTTCTAAAGTTCCCTATAGGTTTTAAAAAGAGTTCCGTTCAAATAAGCCCAAAAATCAATGTCAAAGTTGAACAAAAAATTTCCACTTTTTTTTAAATCAATTTTTTATGGTAGATTCAGAAAGATTTCGACGAGATCTAGAGTTCCCTATAAATTTTATAACGCTTCGACCAATATTTCAAAAGTTACAGCCCCTCAAAGTACCGCAACTCAAAAATATTCTAAGTCCCAAGGGGTAACTTTTTTTTTTGAAATCGGCAGTTCTCGCTGGAGTTCTGGTGGCCCCCCAAAGAGTTCTATCGAAAACTATCAGGGTCCGAAACGATCCGACCCATATTTCAAAAGTTACAGCCCTTCAAAGTGCGGACCTCAAAAATTAAAAAATTTTTTTCCGGAGTTCTCGCGGAAGTTCTGGTGGCCCCCCGAAGAGTTCTATCGAAAACTATTAGGGTCCGAAACGATCCGACCCATATTTCAAAAGTTACAGCCCTTCAAAGTGCGCAACTTGAAAATATTCTAAGTCCCGAGGGGTAATTTTTTTTTCGGAAATCGGCAGTTCTCGCTGGAGTTATGGTGGCCCCCCGAAGAGTTCTATCGAAAACTATTAGGGTCCGAAACTATCCGACCAATATTTCAATAATTACAGCCCTTCAAAGTGCGCACCTCGAAAATATTCTGTCCCAAAGGGTAATTTTTTTTTTTTGAAATCGGCAGTTTTCGCTGGAGTTCTGGTGGCCCCCCGAAGAGTTCTATCGAAAACTATTAGGGTCCGAAACGATCCGACCAATATTTCAAAAGTTACAGCCCTTCAAAGTGCGCACCCTAAAATTAAAAAATTTTTTCCGGAGTTCTCGCAAGAGTTCTGTTGGCCCCCCGAAGAGTTCTAACGAAAACTATTAGGCTCCGAAACGATCCGACCCATATTTCAAAAGTTACAGCCCTTCAAAGTGCGGACCTCAAAAATTAAAAAATTTTTTTCCGGAGTTCTCGCGGAAGTTCTGGTGGCCCCCCGAAGAGTTCTATCGAAAACTATTAGGGTCCGAAACGCTCCGACCAATATTTCAAAAGTTACAGCCCTTCAAAGTGCGCTCCTCGAAAATATTCTAAGTCCCAAGGGGTAATTTTTGCGCACTTTGAAGGGCTGTAACTTTTGAAATATTGGTCGGATCGTTTCGGACTCTAATAGTTTTCGATAGAACTCTTCGGGGGGCCACCAGAACTCCCGCGAAAACTGCCGATTTCAAAAAAATAAAATTACCTCTTGGGACTTAGAAATTTTTCGAGGTGCGCACTTTGAAAGGCCGTAACTTTTGAAATATAGGTCGGATCGTTTCGGACCCTAATAGTTTTCGATAGAACTCTTCGGGGGGCCAACAGAACTCTCGCGAGAACTCCGGAAAAAATTTTTAATTTTAGGGTGCGCACTTTGAAAGGCTGTAACTTTTGAAATATTGGTCGGATCGTTTCGGACCCTAATAGTTTTCGATAGAACTCTTCGGGGGGCCACCAGAACTCCCGCGAGAACTGCCGATTTCAAAAAAATAAAATTACCCCTCGGGACTTAGAAAATTTTCGAGGTGCGCACTTTGAAGGGCTGTAACTTTTAAAATATTGGTCGGAGCGTTATAAAATTTATAGGGAACTCTAGATCTCGTCGAAATCTTTCTTAATCTACCATAAAAAATTGATTTAAAAAAAGTGGAAATTTTTTGTTCAACTTTGACATCGATTTTTGAGCTTATTTGAACGGAACTCTTTTTAAAACCTATAGGGAACTCTAGAACTCATCGAAATCTATCCGGAACTACAAAAAAAATTATTTTTTTTAAATGGGGGGCGCCGTGAAGTTAGCCCCCCCATTTTTAAAATGGTGTTTTCACCACTTTAAATGACGGAACTCTTTTTAAAAACTACAGAGAACTCTAGAACTCTTTCTGGGGAATCCAGAACTCTAATAAAATTATCCGAATTTTGAAAAAGGGGCCCAACTTCACAGACATTTCTTTATAAAATTAAAGTTAAAAAAAAATATATATATATATATTATATAGATATATAATTTTTTTTAACTTTAATTTTTAGAAGAATAAAAAAAATAAAGCGATCTTAGAAGACAATATTCTTAGAAAACTATTCTATTTTTTATTAATAAAATTTTTATCGATAATTGATTATAATTTTTATTATTTCAACTTACCATTTATTTCCTTAGATGCATTTATATCATAGCCGTTCACAAGGACCTGCCGTACTCGAAAGTCCTCCTTGCGACTGATTGTTGTCTGGACGGGGGATTCTCCATTTTTATTCGACCAGCGACCTTTTGCACCGCGTTGTTGTTGCAACGATGATGCTCTTGAAGAGGTATTCGTTGCACTCGTATTTTCCGGACGATTTCCACCTAGTTGCGGAATGAAATATTGTGATTATTAAATCGTCTAAATAAAATAGGTTTCGTAACTTATAATAAACAAAATTATAAATTATTTGAATAAAACTATAAGTATTATAAATAGACTTGAGATTATATGCAAATTTCATTTGTTACTTTTTGCATATTTTACGAAAGCATTAATAATGTGAACAAATTGTCAAATTATAATGTTTACAACTAAACGTTAATTAATTTTTATATATTTACTCAATCTTTACTCAATCTACTCAAACATTTTCCACAAGTTTGCATATTTATATAAATTTTGCATATAATTGAACAAATTTTTTATTCTTGCTTAAAATATTTATCCAAAACAGAAAAATTAAAGTCGTATAAAAATAAAGTCCTAGGTCACTTTATGTACTTAAAATTTATTTTAAATCGAAGATGCATAAAATTGGGAGAAACGTTTTGAAAACGCAATAAAAATTGAGTTTCTTGTACTGATTTTCAGCGAAAATTAAAAGAAATTCGCCAACTCAAACTCATTTGTTTCTTGTATCGCTTGTCTCCTATTATAGTCTCTATGTGTATGAAGTTAGCATATCAATTGTCAGCATCCTCTTCTAAAAAGGGCATGTCATCGATACTCGAATCTATCGAAGTATTTTTGTCACTTTTCCGCGATGCTGATTGGTTCTCTTGTTACGCTTACTTCATGAGCGACTGTCATGACATATTTTGATATTAGTTCTCTTTGCCTATTACCGAGTTCTATAGTTCCTGATAAATATTTACAATAATTCTATAGTTCTGGTCATTTAATAATGTTTTACGTATAGCTATATGTAGTATAATTTTGTTTTCTTGATTAAACAGTGTAAAGCTAGTCTCAGAAATTATTTATAAACAACATGATATCATTGGGACAGAAAAAGCGTAAAAATCGCAATTTTGTCCCATTTTTGTACTTGATATTGTTTAAATAAATCATTAAAAATTTGAAAAAAAAAATATTAACAAAAAAACTTAAAAAATCGTAATTACAATTCTCGATGTCATAGAAGTATACCATAAAAATTTCATTCATTTTTACTGTACAGGAGCAGAGATACATATTATGATATTTACATGGAAAGTGTATATATATATATATATATACTAGCTGGTTACCCGGGCTTCGCCCCGGAGGACATATGTAGTAAAACACGCAAATAATCTCTCTCTCTCTCTCTCTCTCTCTCTCTCTCTCTCTCTCTCTTTCTCTCTCCCCTTCTCTCTTTTTCTCTCTCTCTCTTTCTCTCTCTTTTTCCCTCTCTTCCTCTCTCCCTCTATTCCTTTACTCCTCTCTCCCTCTCCCTCCCTCTCTCTCTCCCTCTCCCCTTTTTCTTTCTCTCCCTGTTTTTATATACAATTTTTTGAGATTTGGTCATTTGAAACCAGTTTCCAAAATGATTGGTAACAAAAAATAGTACACTTTATAGCACTTCCCGGGAAATTTATATATATATTTATATATATATAGATTTTTTTAATTTTTTTACCCTTATTTTTCTTCCTCAATATCCATTTTCTTTAGATTACTTTCCATTTCCATGTATTTCTTTTTCCATATATTTCTTTTTACATTTACTAACAACTGACATATACTGAGTGAAATTATTAACTTATCTATACAGAATGTGAGAAGCCGATTAACTTGAAACTTGGTGACATTTATGAGTATATGTTCGGCTCAGAAATTCGAGTTCAGAAGTTCGAGCCAAACATATACTCATAAATGTCACCAAGTTTCAAGTTAATCGGCTTCTCACATTCTGTATAGATAAGTTAATAATTTCACTCAGTATATGTCAGTTGTTAGTAAGGGTAAACCAAAGGATAATGTCGCTGCCCTAGATATAGAGGTCGATGTCGAATCTTAATAACGCGAAAATATACGACGATGCGCCGCGTAGTGTCTATGTCATTTGTCTGTGTTATGGTATGAAGTTGCTGCTTTCACATATTATATGTCAAAACTGATAAATCAGTCACTTCAATTCGTGACTGTCGCGAGCAATTAATTATTTAGTGAAAACTTATTTAGTGCCACCTTTGACGTTATTAAATTTTACAGTCAATACTACTTTCGGATACCGATTTCCAAAAAGATCGGTAACGAAAAATTATACAGTTTATAGCACTCCCGGGGAAATTTTACCCCTACTTCATATATAATTTTTTGCGATTCGGTCAATTAATTCCCGAAAAATTTGAAAAATTTCTGATACCGGCTTCCAAAAAAATCGGTAACAAAAAATTATACACTTTTTAACATTTTCCGGAAAATTCTATCCCCGTTTCATATACAATTCTTTGAGATTCGGTCAATTATTTTTCGAAAATTAAAGAAATTAAAAAAACCGGTTTCCAGAAAATCGGTAACAAAAACTGTACACATTATGGCGCTCGCCGTAAATTTCTACCCCCTACTTCATATACAATTCTTTCAGATTCAGTCAATTATTTCCCAAAAAATTGAAAAAATTTCCGTACCGGCTTCCAAAAAGATCGGTAACAAAAAATTATACATTTTATAGCACTCCACGGAAATTCTATCCCTGTTTGATCTATAATTTGTTGAGATTTGATCAATTATTTTTCGAAAAATAGGAAAAATTAAAAAAATCGGTTTCCAGAAAATCGATAACAAAAAACTATACACATAGTGGCACTCCCCGGAAAATTCTACCCCTATTTCATATACTTTTGGTAAAAATTCGGTTCAGGGGTTTGGGCTGAGCGTTGATGAGTCAGTCAGTCAGTCAGTCAAAACAATCGTGAAAAAAACACATTTTACCTCTTTTCACCCCCTTAGGGGTGGAATTTCTAAAAATCCTTTCTTAGTGGATGCTTACGTCATGAGAGGAATACACCCTCCAAATTTCAAGTCTCTAGGTTCAGGGGTTTGGCCTGGGCGTTGATGAGTCAGTCAGTCAGTCAGTCAATCAGTCAGTCAGTCAGTCAGTCAGTCAGTCAGTCAGTCAGGACATCTTCCTTTATATATATAGATATATATATATATATATATATATATATATACAATTTCTGTAACTTTTAAAGCAAATATCTCAGAAACGGATCAGACAATCGATCGCAAATTTAACACAGGTTTTTGGGATATATAAGTGCACAATCTCTGTAAATTTTAGCTTCATCCCTCTATTTTGACATAAGCGATATACATCCTTAAGGGGGGAGACTCGTCTCTTTGACCCCTTTTTTAAATAATTTTTTTATAAAAAACTGAGAGTATTTATTGAATCCTAATAAAATACATGATAATGTTGACGATCAAATGTACAAGAAAAAAATTTTTTATAGTAGAAAAAATACTCGCTGCAGCTGCTCGAAGTTGTCGTTTAGATTTTGCGCGGGAGAATGCCCAGGTCCTTGTAATGAACTGAAATCAACGAACCAAAATTTTTTCGTTAAATTATGATCCTCCGATGCGCATGAACCTAAATTTACATTAAAATTTTTAAAGTAATTTAAATCGACCTGACTGGCAATATATATAACGTCTTTCCGATATGAACATTAAAAAACTGTGAGCCAACTTGGTTTGTCGGATTCACACAGCACTTTTTTCAGATCAATATCGAGACATTATTAATTTTGACCATGGTTTTGGTCCCTTGATGTAATTTCTAAATTAAATAGTTTATAATTTTATTGCGAAAAATATTACCCCAGCCAGGGTTTGAACCTGGAACCTGGAACCTCCCGTATACCGTGCGGGTGTCGTGCCAATTCGACCACTGGGGCTGTGGTAATATTTATCGCAATAACAACTGTAAGATGGAGCACCGATTACTAGGTCGACGGTGTATAATAAACAGAATAATAAATTTCTTTCGCCAGTATATAGAATAACAATTAAAGTAATTTAAATCGACCTGACTGGCAATATATATAACGTCTTTCCGATATAAACATTGAAAAATTTAGAAATTACATCAAGGGACCAAAACCATGGTCAAAATTAATAATGTCTCGATATTGATCTGAAATAAGTGCTGTGTGAATCCGACAAACCAAGTTGGCTCACAGTTTTTCAATGTTCATATCGGAAAGACGTTATATATATTGCCAGTCAGGTCGATTTAAATTACTTTAATTGTTATTCTATATACTGGTGAAAGAAATTTATTATTCTGTTTATTATACACCGTCGACCTAGTAATCGGTGCTCCATCTTACAGTTGTTATTGCGATAAATATTACCACAGCCCCAGTGGTCGAATTGGCACGACACCCGCACAGTATACGGGAGGTTCCAGGTTCCAGGTTCAAACCCTGGCTGGGGTAATATTTTTCGCAATAAAATTAAAAACTATTTAATTTAGAAATTACATCAAGGGACCAAAACCATGGTCAAAATTAATAATGTCTCGATATTGATCTGAAAAAAGTGCTGTGTGAATCCGACAAACCAAGTTGGCTCACAGTTTTTCAATGTTCATATCGGAAAGACGTTATATATATTGCCAGTCAGGTCGATTTAAATTACTTTAATTGTTATTCTATATACTGGCGAAAGAAATTTATTATTCTGTTTATTATACACCGTCGACCTAGTAATCGGTGCTCCATCTTACAGTTGTTATTGCGATAAATATTACCACAACCCCAGTGGTCGAATTGGCACGACACCCGCACGGTATACGGGAGGTTCCAGGTTCCAGGTTCAAACCCTGGCTGAGGTAATATTTTTCGCAATAAAATTAAAAACTACTTAATTTAGAAATTACATCAAGGGACCAAAACCATGGTCAAAATTAATAATGTCTCGATATTGATCTGAAAAAAGTGCTGTGTGAAACCGACAAACCAAGTTGGCTCACAGTTTTTCAATGTTCATATCGGAAAGACGTTATATATATTGCCAGTCAGGTCGATTTAAATTACTTTAATTGTTATTCTATATACTGGCGAAAGAAATTTATTATTCTGATTAAAATTTTTATAATAAATATTATTTTTAGCCACTTGTTTGAAAAAAAAATCGTAAAATTTTTTTAAAACGTCCTTTATTTAAAAAAAAAAATTTTTTTGCTAAATTTAGGTTCATGCGCATCGGAGGATCATAATTTAACGAAAAAATTTTGGTTTGTTGATTTCAGTTCATTACAAGGACCTGGGCATTCTCCCGCGCAAAATCTAGACGACAACTTCGAGCAGCTGCAGCGCAGCCATTTTGTATTTTTTGTACTATAAAAAAATTTCTTCTTGTACATTTCATCGTCAACATTATCATGTATTTTATTAGGATTCAATAAATACTCTCAGTTCTTTATAAAAAATTATCAAAGAAAGAGTCAAAGAGACGAGTCTCCCCCCTTAACATAAATAAATGGAAGTTGAGAAATGATATGCTAACTTCCCGCGAAGTCAGCATACCTATTGTATCATTTTTTCGAAATCTACTCTATTGAATTTTATAGTTTTAAACGAGTTTTATAGTTCTATAACATAGTTCTGACCACAGGCTACCTCTAAATAATTATTAACAATTATTATCAGCATATCACTCATACTATGATGATATATGCTATGCTCCTGCGACAAGTTCTCGGTTCGTTCAAGATTTTAAACGATAGTTCCAGGCCCGTTAATGATAGTTCTGCGTAGTTATGACTACTGACCATCTCTAAATAATTATTAACAATTATTATCAGCACATCACTCAATAAAAAGTTTGCGCCAAATTTATTTGTGTAATGCTAAAATTATGGTTATAAAACGAAACAAAACAAAACAATAATTTATCGTAAGAACAGCGTATCACTTTAGTATGGGTAATATGACAAATAATTGTTAATAATTATATAAAAATAGCCAGTGGTCAGAACTACGCGAAACTATCATCAGAGCACGGAAAAAACGGGTGAGGTTCAGACAACTAAAATTAAATTGTTGACGTACGAATTGTCGGGACATCCATATTGTTTTGTGTCTCAATCTCAACATTCACTATGTTTATGTGTACCAAATGCATATAGTTGGCTCCACTACTTCTCTATAGATGAGCCCGTGTGATTTTAGGCCTGTTTGTTTTCGCTGCACTTCTGAACTAGTGCAATAAGTTAGAATGAAAGAAAATATATTTGTTTCATTCTAACTCATTGCACTATGTTGCACCAGGCCAGTGCAGCTAAAAGAAACAGACGGATTGTGACAACCATATCCTATAGTTGCCGCACCGCCGCGCCAGCGCTGGCATTAGTTCTTTATGGTTAGGTTATGTTGTTCTTAACCATAGGTGTAGTGATCCTTGGGGCCTATTACGTATCTTTTCACGAGGTAAAAATGCGTAAAGTGAACAGATTTACTAGATTTCGAATCAATTTAGCAAAGATTTACTAGAATCAATGAAATCGTAAATACTCTAGTGAATTCTCTCTTTTCGCATTTTCATCTCGTGAAAAGATACGTAATAGGCCCCAACTTCAACTACGGCAGTACGGCAGCATAACCACATCAATGTGGGTGTGACAACCACAGATATGGCTGTCCAAAATATTACTATTTATTGTGGTTGTGGCAACCACAATTCTGCATCTGATAACCATATCGATTTTTTCGTGAGGGCGTAGAACTATTGTTTAAAAACTTGAACGAACCGAGAACTTATCGTAGAAGCATATACTACGTTTACGCGAGCGTTACTTCTGTAGTAACTTACGATAATTCCTTCGCGTAAACGGGATTTTCCTTCGCGTAAACGGGATTTTGTAGTAACTTACGATAATTTACTCCGCGTAAACGAGTGATATATCGTAAGTTACTACAGAAGTAACGCTCGCGTAAACGTAGTAATAGCATATCACTATAATATGAGTGATATGCTGATAAATAATTGTTTAATAATTATTTAGAGGTAGAGGTAGCCTGCAGTCAGAATTATGTTATAGAACTCGTCGAAAGCTATAAAATTCAACGGAGTAAAATTCGAAAAAATGATTTGATATGCTGACTTCGCGGGAAGTCATATAGCACATCATTTCTGAACTTCCGTTTTTTTTCATGTTGAATGACCAGAACCATTGTTATTTATCAGGAACTATAAAACTCGGTTGTATGTAAAAAGAACTCCACTTTTTTTATATGCTGACAATTGATATGCTAACTACACACACAGTCTCCTATATCTTCATTTTTAATTCTTTTTCAACTGTTCTTGACGCTAAAGCTCTGAGCTATTCAGTTTTCCGTTAAACTATAAAATAAGTGAAATTATAGTATAAATCTATAAAATTATTAAAAAAAAAAGTAAAAAAAATGACGCCAAGTTACATGCGCCCCACATTGTATAAACATTTGTACAAAAGATTTGATATAAAAAACTGATGCCAATTTATAATTATCAGATAAATCTAAGGTTTCAACATTTTATACTTTTACACACTATAGGAGAAGCTGCCCCAGTACTTCTAAAAATAAAAATGTGCAAATATCATATTATCCGGTACTGGGGCAACTTCCCCTAGTATAGAACTCTTCGGAAAGAAGACTACTAAAACTCTTAAGAAATTGCCGAATTTCCGAAAAAATTTTGACCTATATAAACTTAAAAATTTTCAAAGAAATTTTTTTTTTAATTCGTCAATTTCTTAAGAGTTCTGATAGCCCGCCGAAGAGTTCTAACGATTATTTTTAATGATCAAAACGCTAAAATTGAAAACAAGAAAATTTATATGTATATAGCTATTTAAAATTATAGAATCGTGAAGTTGAGCCCTCCCTCCGTTCCTTCAAATAGTGTTTTTACCGCTTTAATCAACGAAACTCTTTCTATTATCAATTGAGAACTCTAGAACTCTTCAGAGGAGCAACCAAAACTGGTGCTTATTTTTTTCAAATTTTGAAAAAGTGGGGCCAACTTCACAGAGGTAAACAAAACATGATAAATGATTCGGAAACGTCTCAAAAGAAAGCTTATATCTTCTACTTTATCAATAAAAAAATTCAAATTTTTGCAAATATAATATTTTCATCCTGGAATGATTTTGACTTTATATGAGAGCACTCTCCTGAGTAACCTTTTAAAGATTTTAGTCGTTATTTACTAAAGTTATTAAGAAAAAAGTTTAAAAAATATAACAGTTTCCGAAACTTTATCAAAATTCTTTTAAATAATTAGTGTGATCAGGGCGGCAGTGTGGTCTAGTGGTAGAGCACCAGACTCGTAATCTGAGGAACCAGGTTCGAGTCCACTAGAGCCATGAAGCATGGAATGTTTTTCCGATAGCTGCGTTCCTCCGTGCAAGATAGGCTCTTGTGCGGAGAAAACTGGGCTCCGTCTTTCGGAAAGAGACGTTAAGCCGTTGGTCCAAAGAGTTAAAGTGAGAGGAGAAGGGTAGTTATTGGTAGTAGATTGCGAACCCTGCGGGGATATGCAATAAATTACGAATTTTACAAGAATTTTTTAATTAGTGTGATCGATAGAAAAGAGATAATTGCATTAGATAATAGCTTTTATCGCAATTGCAGCTTTATTTTTATCATCTCTTTGATATATAACAAACTTTTGTTTTTCGATAAGGAATTTACTAACGATGAATTTAAAAAAAAAAAAAAACCTCGATCTTCGAACGATGGAAATTTTAATTTCGCGATGTTACACTGTATAACAACGTTAATATTTCTTTTTTTTTACGCGTATCTTTTGATCCATCAATTATCGTGCCCCACGGTCGAACCTTTAAGCCCGCCTGTCAAACTGTCAACTGCATGGTTGGTAAACATGAACATGTGGCCAGACAGGGTGGCAAGATTCATTCGAATGAAGGAACTAGACCTTCCGCATTCCTTCGCGTTTCCTGCGTAAAGACGCGTATAGATGACATGAGATTACGCAGCTATATAATTACCGCAAAAATGCAAAGCGTCCGATCTCATAAACAATAACATAAGTCAACAAATATAACAATCGATGATACGATATAAAACGCCGTCATAGGTTATTGCCACATCGTCATTGATTTGACAACTCGTCTTAAAGAATTTTGATGAGCTTGCATCTCACAATTAATTATGTGAGAATCGCACACCGAGTGTCTCATCAATGCGATTCAACCAGTGAGAAAAGCGCGCGCAATTTTACAGCGTTCACCATTATGGGCTTACTTCACGCCGTTGTATTCGTTAATCACGCATTTGATCAGGGTGTTCGCTATGTTAGTCCGTTTTTCTTTTTCTTTTTCTTTGACTCTCACCTGACACCATTTCCTGAGAAGTCATTTGCAAAAGTAACGCGAGCTGTTGCCGCTCAGACATCCGCGATGGGTAATAATCGCGGATACGACTGTTACTGCTTGCGGGCATTCCGTCCTCATAATTCATGTAACTCGTAGCACAATAAACGTGGGTGATAACGTGCAAATGTGCAGACGTAAAACGCGCACTCATACAAAAAAAACACAGATATGGATGTTGCGTGTACGCGGTTCCGCCGCGCGGTTGGACCCGCCACGAGCAAAGATAACCTTAAAAACGCGCGGTCGATTCACGCCATTTTGACCAACCGAGCTTGTACGGAATCAACAACAAAAATGATGACAACGACAATGCGCGGTCACGCACGCCGTCACAACAGCAGGCGATGTTCATGTACGATATACACACAATAAGATTCACGGTAGCGCGCGATTCACGGATTGTCGTTTCCCGGGCCGATGATTTGATTTCACGACATGACATGTGTATGCGTGCGGGGTGCGGGGTCTTCACTTTGAAAACGAGATTCGCGACACTGATTCCGGAACATGGTGCGCAATATGACGCAACATGTATATGGTGTATATGTACATATGTTCCGATCCAGTATGTTGGCACACTTGTGTCAACATTTCGCGGGAATATTCAAGTTCGTGACAATGGCCGGTATTCATAGTCGGTTCTTATTTCAAGACCGCGTCTTAACGAGACGTAAAGTGTCGTAGTCGTGGACGTAGGGTAAGACAGAGAAAAACGTAGTCGTAAGGCTATTGCCTAGCCTTACGACTACGTTTTTCTCTGTCTTACCCTACGTCCACGACTACGACACTTTACGTCTCGTTCTCTGCCATCAGCCTTAAGGGCCAATTAAGACCGTGGTCGCAAGTCGTAACTCGTAAGAAATTGACCAATCACAGTCGATTATTCCCCTCAAATTCGATTAATACACCGACTTTAGGCTGATATTTCATGTCGTATGACGCCGACGAATTTTTTAAGCATGTTAAAGGCCTGGACACACGAATCGACGGAAGACGTAAGACGTAAATCGTAAGGAAACTAATTCACTAATCAGAGTCGACTATTCCCCTCTTCTTCCCTCTTAAAGAGGGGAATAGTCGACTCTGATTGGTGGATTTCCTTACAATTTACGTCTTACGTCTTCCGTCGATTCGTGTGTGAAGGCCTTAACTGATGTTAACAGGCTTCAACGGAAAAAAATAAAATATTCTGAAAATTTTTTAAAATATTTTTTATACTTATAAAACGCTATAAATAACATTAAAACGTTATTGTTTAAGTTTATCTTGCAGTAAAATTTATTTAAAGATCGTTATATATATAGTCAACATTGTGAGTCCAGTAATCGCGCATGATTGGTCGTGACGTCATTATTAGTTATTTTGGCGGATAGTTCGCTAGTTTGCAGTAATCCAATATACACATCGTTTTGATTCCGTAATTCCGTTGTTATTAATATAAAAGAAGAAATGTGTGACAGTGGTTTTGTGAAGGCGCAATCAGATAATCTTCCTAAAGTTTCCACAGGAATGATTGCTGATTATTTTATGAATAATGAGTGTTATAATGTGGCCGAATCAAGTGGAGCTAAAATGAAAAGGTAAAATAGTTAATGCATATTAATAAGCCATATTGTTCAAATACGAAAGTAAATGTAATAGTATTTTACTTAAATTTATTTGATAATAATAATTGTATACACTTAGAGCGTAACCTTGGAAACCTAACCTATAAAAATTATCAGTAACGGTTGTTCTTTATTGTAGATCAGAACGAGTAAATTATGGTGATTCTGCAGTAGGTTACGTACAACTTAAAAGAGATGGAAATATTTGTAATGTTCAAGGAAAAGTTTGTCCAGAACACCGAGTAAATAGTAAAGCTTACGTTGTGAAGATGCTAGTGGATGAAAGTGATGAAAAAGTAATAGAAATTCAATGTCAAGACTGCGCTGCTTCAGAAGGTATGTGTACTCTTATGTAAAGATGTACAAAATATAAATATACTTAAATTTGTAACATTTTTATTCGTTATTTCATTTACATTTTGCTTTACAGGTGGCTGTAAGCATGCCATCGCTTTTCTTATGTGGGTGCATCGCAGAAGTGAAGAGCCAGAACCAACAGCAACTGTATGTTACTGGAAAAAATCCCGGTTAGCTAAAGTTTCAGAAAACGTCAGAAATATAAAAGCGAAGGATATGGTGAAAATTAAATGTCCGAAAGATAATTTAAGTAACTACGATCCAGATGATTTTTATAACTCGTTATTAATGGAATTCCAGTCACACCAATTTGATTGTCAATTATCTAGACATTGCATCGATCTAAAGGTCAAAAATTCACTATCATTGCATGAAATGTTACTAACATTTTATACCTCTGATAATTTTACACCTGATGCGGGTCATTTTTTAAAATTTGCTTTTAATATCATGACCTTAGATTTCATGAATTTAGATTAGATTTGTGTAATGAAATTGCCGTAAATACGAAAAATCAAAGTGAATGTAATCTCTGGAATGAATTAAGATACGGTAGACTCACTGCTTCTCGACTCCACGAAATGGCACATTGTGGCGTGTCCAATGGTAGCCTTGTTAATCAAGTAATAAATAATACAAAAGTAATTAATACAAAGTCAATGCAAAGAGGAAAAAATTTAGAAAAAAAAGTAATAGAAGTTTTACAAAAAAGACATAAACTAAGTCTGGATTCTTGCGGTTTATTATTAAATCCAGAGTTTCCTGCTATCGCAGCTTCTCCGGATGCTGTAGGAAAAGATTTTGTAGTGGAGATAAAATGCCCCACGACATTAAAAACTGAACGTGCCTATATTACCTCCGATATGAAATTAGGAAATAAATGTTTCGCACAAATTCAACTCCAGATGTTCTTAAGAAAAGTTCAAAAAGGATTATTTTGTATGGCAAAACATAATTTTGAATCAACGCATGAAATCATAATTATATGGATAGATTACGATGAAATTTATGTTAAAAATCTGATACAAAAAGCTATGATCTTTTGGGAAAGCAACATTTTTCCATTAATTCTGAAAACTGTACAAAGTTAGTTATATAAAAATATTGTATATATATTATATGTGTTCACAGATATATTTTTTATAAGTCTTATAAGGAAAAATAACAATAAATTACACTATTAATAGAATATTAATAGAATTGTTTTTTATTACTTACATACGTTTAATTTTATGATTTATTTTTTAATTACTGTCTAATAATAGGTTCTTGAAGATTTATCAATGCTGCAGCGACTATTATCATATCATCGATAACGTCCAATGTACGATGGTGAATACTCGAATGAGGTTTAAGGATACTGAATTCCCTTATTCTTCTGATGACCCTTTCTATATGTATGCAAAGACTTGCGATTCTTTTAGTTTCCAACACTTCATTTTTTGAAAGTTTTTTACCGCTCGATACACTTGGTGGCCGTATTAGCACACATTTTTTCTTTTGCAACATGTGATCAATGTGTTTGAATCCTCGATCTGCCATTACAGCACAGCCATCTGGAAGCTTCTGTAAATACTGACTTTTTTCTACTATTGCAGCATCAGTTATTCTTCCACCAAAACCTTCTGATATAAAATTTATGTGGCCATCGGGTGTTGCAGATATTAAATATTTTAATGTGTTACATTTTTTGTATTCCGACTAGGTAATACTTTGATGTATCGGATTGGTTGGTTTTTGAATCTCAATTTCAAGGCAATCTATTATCGATTGCACATTATAATATTT